>NC_079515.1:20822863-21063413 GCF_000801105.2 Raphanus sativus
TTTATCGTATTATTACTATTTTTTATTTTAATTTTTCCATCAACACTATTCTGAACGCAAAGAACAATATATCTTAAAATGTTTTGGGGCTGATGAATTACTTTCCATCTTGTTGGGACATGTGAATCTTCTTCCTTTGCTTCTGATGGTAAGAACAACAAGACATTGGCAGCTGAGAAGGTTGCCTTGTCAAGAGGTACAAAAGAAGAAGTACGAATGCTTCATAATCTAAGAGGTACAAACACATCAAGAGGTACAAACATGATTTGGTTCAAGAGGTATGAATTTTTTTCTAAGGGGTGGATGGTGTATTGTCCGAAGATATGAATTAGTCATGACCGAAAAGGTACAAACGGACTGTGGACGAAAGGGTGTGAACTGAAATTGTGATCCAAAAGACAAAAGTTTCTGAATAGATAAAAACAGATAAAATCTAAAAGAAATATTAAGAAAAACATATTTCTGATTTAAATAGACTTTTTTTATTCTCCATAAACTTAAGAGATTCAAATTTTCATGAATCGTACACTGATTTTTAGATATAAAACAATTACAAATATTTATGAAATATTAATAAATAGATATGAGCATAATAAAAATGAAAAGACATAAGTTTTCATCTCAATACTAATAAATAAAACTTCTCATATAAAATTTTAAGACATGCAACTTTCCATATATATGAATAGTCACATCTTTTTAATTTAAAGGTGGTTATTTTGAAATAATACTTATATGAATATTCACAATTTTTCAATTTAAATAGTCACATTTTTTAAAATTTAAAAATAGTTATTTTGAAATGATACATATATGAGTAGTCACAAATTTTCATTAAATAATTACATCTATTCAATTTAAATAATAATTAATACACAAATCCTAAAATAAATAATGAAAAGATACATCTTAATATATAATGGAAAGACACAATTTTTAAGAAAAATAAAATTCCTGTAAAAACATACAACTTTTCAACGTTGTTTGGGATACCTATTATTAGTAGATCAGATCCTACAAGATTATGACATCTGAGAAAATAAAATAAAATAACTAAATGATAATTCTAATCACTATGTTGTAGTTTTAGGATTAACTTCTACCAAACACTTTCAATCAACTACAACCAATTTTATTTTTTCTCTGATAATTTAATCAATTTACTCTGTGATTTTTGACAGTTTATTCTATTTTTACTTAATTGTTTTTTTGAAGATAAATTATAAGGGATGTTATTATAACAAATATGAGTTGATTTCATTACCATCATGATCTTTGTTAAAGGTGAGAAGAAAGATACAATCATTGGTGCAGTGTCTAAACCACAGTAGGAACAAGCATCAATAAATGATGACGGTTGACTGCGAGCACCTTGTGCTAGACGGTACGCCATTGTGTTTTGAGTCCGGGGTATGTGCTTTATCACAAAAAAAACTGAAGCTTCGTTGTAGATTTTGAATTTCTTCAATGTAGGTTGCATAGGCAGGCCATCTTCTGGTTCCGAAACCATCTTCACCAACTAAGAACAATATGTTGCAGAGGTTACACAAAGTTGTCGTGATCTTAACATACATTCCATCGCCCATATAAATGCTTCAAATTCTGCATGCAAAAGAGATAGGCTTTGCCGATTATTCCTTGCTCCCAATAGTCCATCGAAACCTTCCAATGTACTATACCAGCTATTTCTTGAGAATAAATTATTTTCTTTCCAAGATCCATCCGTAAACACCATCGTCCTTCTCTTCGGGAAGGTTGGTGCGTATCATCTTGAATATGAAGATGACTTATCTACACTGTTTGATTTATTGTTGAGTCAATGAACTAATCCTCTTTTTTAATTCCTTACTTGGCAAGCTAAGTCATTTTTCTTGATCGGATCAAATAGTATGGTTGCTACTACACCAATTTTCTTGACAAATCTTTAAAACTTCACGATCATATCTCTATATTCCTCTTTCATCTACTGGATTTCAAAACGTCTAAGGTAATCTTTTAGAGTGTATTTACAAGTTTAATATTATGGGCTTTTGTATTCACAACATAATCTTTTCAATCATGTCTCTTGATTTCTTACAGAGATTTGGTTGATCATTTGTTTTGTTGGGCTCAATCACTAGACTAGGTTTAAAATTTACAAATACTGAAGATACGAGATTTGGAGATTTATTAAAAATTACATTATTTTGATCTCATGAGTCATGACTAACCAGGGTGGAAAGAAATCTCAGGTCGACCAGTGACTTCAACAGCCACAGTCACCAGGAAGCTACATAAATCAGCAAAAGAGATTGTAGGGAACTGCTCTATGAAAGGCTCCAACAAACTAAAAGCAATGCCGATGCTCTTATTAGATGCCGTTGGATAACGGATATCGTATGGCCAATATTTGTTAAAATAATCCACGTATGGCCAAACGTCAACTGCTATCAGTGTTTCATCGTATTATAGTATATTCAAAGTTTAAAACATAACTGAAGGTTCACTATTTTTAGTAAGAGTGTGAAGAATATATTAAAGTAATGTTTTTAATTAATGATAATATCCATGAGTGAATTAAAGGTAAGCATGTAACTAAATGTAATAACGAACTAAATGAATATTGTGTTATCGTATGGCCAAAAGTTGAAATAAGTAAGTGGTAGTTTTTTATTTAAGGTAAATAGGATATCCTTTTGTTTTCATCAAATATTTACCATAAAATCAAAAACAAAATTTAAAAATCAATGGCAGTGCCATGTAAATACTTCCAAAATAAAATATATACCTAAAAATGACATTTTGTTTTAACAGTATAGATATTTTGACCTAAGTATAATGAGTATTTATCCTGATGGGAACAAAAAAATGTATTTTAAACATAAATGTTTTGAATCAAGAAGTATGGAAGTCTTATTCTTATTATCTCATGGCCAATGCCTGTATTTATACAAATCATAAACCGTCATAGATTAGAGATAATCCTAAGCCTCTTAGGAAATATGAATAGATAATCATAATACATTAAGGATAATGACAAGAGGGCTAAGGATATTGACAAGGGGCTGGCGCCAATGGCTAATGGGCTGGACGTATGGGCCTGGTCGATACGGGCTTGTCTTGGTCGATCACTTAATCCTTAACAATAAATATGAAAACACGTGAGTTTATAAAATACAACTAATTTGTAATTTTGTGACTAAATATTATTTAATAATATTTGAATAATATAAACTAAATATCTTAGGTCACAAACGAATCTTATTTGTTCTCATCATTTTCCACATCTCTTCAAAAAAATTCATCACATCTTGAATGATTTTTTGAATTCTAAATAACACAATGAGTTTTACTGGAATTATTTTTTCTTCAAGAAGTTGGATGTATAAGTGAATCAATCAAATACCTGATGAATTTTCTGAAGAATTTTGTCAAGGTTTATAGAATTTTATGACGTTTGCGATGAATCTGCCACTGTTTTTGGAGACTAAGAAGTTGTTTTGTCCATGTATTAAATGTAATAATGAAAATCAATATAAAGAAACAACAGTCCCTGGACATCTATATAACATGGGGTTTATGTGTAATTATTGGGTTTGGATTTCTCATTGGGAAGACTATGATATATTGAGCAAGATGCCTGAAGGAACTTTGAGAGATGATTCTCATTCAGAAGAAGTGAATCCTTATGTGGAGACGATTTCAGATGTTCAGAACATGGAAGAAGAAACTGATCTCAAAGAAAACAATTTATAATATTTGGAGGCTTCAAAGCATCCAATATATGATGGATGTAAGAAAGACCTATTGAAATAATATTTGTCAAAAGATAACATCTCTCTGGATTCTTACTATGATACAGAGAAGCTTATGCGTTCTCTGGGTTTGTCATACCACATGATTGATGTATGTCAAGATAATTGCATGTTTTTTTGGAGGAAAGATGCTGAAAAATGAGGAAACTTGTCGATTCTGCGAAAAAAGATAGATTTCGTCCAACTAAATGGCTTGGAAGAAAAAAGAGTCACGTATCACCAAATATTTTATCTGCCGATATCTGATAGGTTAAAAATGATTATTGTAACCGGTATATAAATATTATATCCCAAACGCGACTTGATTTGAAAGAGTATTGTAACCATGAAGATTTGCATTTAACATATGATGGAAAGGCTCCAATCCCAGTTTTCAGATTACAAGCTAATGAGAAAAATACTTTGTTTTTACAATGGCTGAAAGAAGATGTTAAATTTTCAGATGAACCATACATCAAATATATCTGGTTGTGTTGATCTATATGGGGGAAAGTTAATGAAAAGTCATGACTGCCATGTTTTATGCAACTGTTACTTGCAATTGCATTTGCTGAGTTGTTGGATAAATTTTGACATGAAGCTTTATCTGGTAATTATTAATTTATTGTTCTATAGTTAGTTAAACTAATGTTTTTTGTGAGAACACAGGGCTTTGTTTTCTAAGTAGAATTCAGATTCTTTTTTATGTGAGAGTATTAATTTGTTTGATCTCCATGTTATACTATAGCTACGTAAACCGTTTACGTTTTTGTTGCTTTTTAAAATCTTATACTATAACTTATAGAATCCAATATTTATTTTTTACAAGTGTGAGTTCAGTTTTCAGGATATTTCGGCAAGAACTTTACATAAAGATGGTGTGGCGATGTTGGTCCTCTGAACTTTAAAGAATATATTGCCTCCATCATTTCTTAATGTTATGGAGCATTTACCAGTTCGTCTGCCACATGGAGCTCAACTTGGAGAAATGTGCAATTTAGATGGATGTACCCTTTCGAGCGTTACCATTTACCACCTCAAAAAGAAGAACAAAAATAAGGCTAAGGTAGAGGGCTCAATTGTGGAACAAATTGTGAATGAAGAAATTTAAATTTTTGTTCACATTATTTTTGAGTCGCAGATAAGAAAAACAGTCAAACAGAAGATCGACACTATGAAGGAGGTGATGATCGATGTACAGGCCAACTTGGCGATGTTCCAGATATGATTTACCAACATGTGAGAAGCTGCGGTAAAGCGAAGGATAAATGGTTTCAAATAAAAACTTTCATTACGCACATACATATGTTTTGTTAAACCGGAAACAGTTAATACCATTTGAACGAAATGTAAGATCTAAATTTACTTTA
Organism: Raphanus sativus; assembly: GCF_000801105.2. Lineage (NCBI taxonomy): Eukaryota > Viridiplantae > Streptophyta > Magnoliopsida > Brassicales > Brassicaceae > Raphanus > Raphanus sativus. Next base: position 20,828,007 of record NC_079515.1, read on the forward strand.
GCTTTTAACAAAAGAATTTTCTTAAAATTTTGGTCTTTCTAAAGAGATTCATGTATAGGTTGTTTGATGAGAGAATGACTTCTGATCAACCGGATATAAGTGACGAAAATCTTATCAAGCTTAAGGAAAATACTCTGCAAACTGGTTACTAAAACATGTAAGAAATAAGTAGTTCTTTTTTACAATAGCTAACTCATGTTAACATTTTTTTATGCTAAAGATGTTTGTATTTGATGGTGAAAACAAGTGGAGGACAATTCTGTTGCTAAATCTTACCCAAAATGGTTGCAGTCCCTCACCCATGGTCCAATGGTAAAAGTAACTTCCTGGACAATTTATTTTTCAGGAAGTTACATATTTCACACATATGATCATGGAAAAGATAGAAAAACTGCTAATTATGGAGTTTGTGAAATGTACATTATCTTCAGGATGGAGTGATGAGCCTGATTTTTATGGAATAATAAGAGATATTTTAGAACTCCATTATCATGGATTAGTTGAGCTGAAAGTTATAGTTTTTTTTGTGGCTGGTATGATTCCACCAGTGGGATAGGTATAAGGAGAAACAACTCAAGCATCATCGATGTTAATGTCACAAAGCGCTATGAAAAAATAATCATTTTAATTTGGCTTCACAAGCAGATCAAGTATGTTATGTTCGATATCCGTGGGTAATTCGGAAAATAGAACTACAATGGCAAGAAGCAATAGTGATATAACCAAGAGGAAAAGTTTTGGTTTTACTCAGTCTAAAAATGATTCGCCAATTATAAATGTCAATTATGTGGAAGTCGAGACGTTAACAAATCTACATGGTCAGGTGAAGAGAGTATTTCAGTTATTTACAGTCTATATACTGTATAACCTAAAAATGATGTGAATGATAATGATGAATCTGGTTCAGATGATGAAGATGTAAATTCAGATATTGAAGTAACAGACCAAGACTCCGAGTAAACTGGTCATCATTTTTTATTTTATCTATATTATTATAACTGAAGTACCTTGTAGTAATGTTTGGAAACATGAATACAATATAAATGAGAATGGTTTAGAAATATGGATAGTAGATAAAGTACTTCATCTTATTTTACACATTTATTCATTGCAGTTACAATAAATTAAATATTTTGGTATTTCTTTTTATTTACAGATTATACCACTGCATTTAAAATCAATTTAAATAAATTAATTACTTTCTTTGTGGTGAAAATAAAAACATAAACTGAAATATATTCTATATATTATATTTTTTTTTAAATATGGTTTATCTTATTTAGTTTAGTCAAATATAAAAAATTTTGAGAGTTCAGTTTTGTTTCTTTGTCGTGGAAATAAAAATACAAAACTGAAATATATATTTTATATTATGTAAAAATAATTAAATATATTATTAACTTATTTAGCTTTGTCAAATATAAAATTTTGAAAGTTCAATTTTTAAGAAAATAAAATATCATAAAATTAATAATAATTCAAGAAAACTAATATCTATATTATTGAAATAGAAGTACAAAATTGAAATAGCCCTCAATTTTTTCATTTTATTTACAATGGCAGGTCACTGAAATATTAAATGAAGCTATATTAAGGAGGTTTTATATTTTCCTTATTTAAATAATATATTTAAGTATTTAATGTGTTTTCCTAATATACGTAATATGTTTACTTAATCGAATGTTAAAAAAAATAGATTTACTAATATACTCTGTATTAACATATTAATATTTTTCATTATCTATGGATAAGAAATAATAAAATAATAATTACACATCAAAATCGATTTAAATAACATATAAAATGGAAAAATATTATAAGTCTACTTCGTAGGTTGTGTAACAAGTGCATAATGTCCACTAGAACGTCTGTGTATTTTATCATCAACCTGATGAATTAATTTCAAGATACAGGGAAATAAAATATAAAATAATTTATTAATAAATTATTAGTATAACGCTTTCATGATATAAGTCCAATTAGTTATAAATATTGGATTTTTTATATACTAAACTGTGATACAATAGATGATTAAAATCACAAAATATAATTATTCAAATTAATAAATAAAAGTGTTATTTTGATATTTTATATTAAAAATTATGTAATACATATTCATTTTCAAATAAATAAATATATATATATATATATATATATATATATATATATATATTAATTTGAATAATTATATTTTGTGATTTTAATCATTAGTACATATATTATCATTAGTACAAAGAAAAAAATTAAAGTGAAAGCAAATATTTATACGCCCACAGGTCAAGTTATATAAATAAATAATAACAGCGCAAGATTATTTTTCTTTAACAAATTTATCTTAATTCCAAATATGTTTATATATTTATAATTTTATTTTATTTTTTTTAAGAGATGCTAAGATTTTGGAATTAGAAACAATTATGACCCACCTCTATATTATTCTCCTCAGGTAGGGATGGTGGTAGTGTGCCTGAGAGATCAGTCTGTTCTACTTTCCTAGGGATGCAAAAGCGCTTCTCTTTGCCCCTTAAGTAGAAGTTGGCTCCGCGTCCACCGAAAGTCGGTAACCTTCGTCACCGTCAGCATTTTAGTTAGGAAACTTCAAATTTATATGAAATTATTTATTAAACTTTTAATTTTTATTATAACTACCAAATGAATTTTCATTCTAAAATTATGTTTAAATATAACAAATATATCATTTAGTATAAACAAAAGCTAAAACATAAAATAAATACTCACCTGGTTGGACGGGTAAAGATATAATTATAATTTGTATTAACGAATCAAGTCATGGATGTATTTGAATTTTTATGAGTTTGCGGGTCCAACATATAGTTAAAGTGTCTAAATGAGATTTTAAAAAATGCTACAAAGAATGAGGGGTTCCTTTCAACATATAGCATATATTTTTTTTTTATAAAATGAGGGGTTCCTTTCCCAGTTTTGATAATCAAACAAGCAATCGAAACTAATCTTTTATCATATTCTGAAGAAAATCTCGAAGTTATCATATTCAGAAGAAAATCGAATCATTGTATTCCAAAAGACCATAACTCCATACATCCTAAACTAATTTTTTAAAAAAAAATTACCAACACAAATTAAAGAGCTTAGCAGTAAAAATATCTCACATGCATCACTTAGGTAACTCTCTTTTGCTTTTGGTATTATGAATAATGTATTGTTTTTGTACAACCAAAACTGACGCTCTAGAAGGAAACTCATGTGATGCTAAAAAATCTCGAATGGGTCCCAATTCATCGAACGCTCGCTACTTATTAATTCCATTTGTAGCCTCAATACCTGCTTATCCCGACTACAAACAAGTCGTGATCATTGGCAATTGCTCGCAAGATTTTGGTGGTCACAGATCAATCCGGAATGGTATATGTCACATAGTCATCGTTTTTTTTTGCTCATTCCTTGTCCTCTTTTGCAGGTACGCTACGTTTCAGGTCTTCTTTTTGGGTGTGATATGTAATTGCTAACGTAGTGCTAAGGCGAGCTGCTCAAGCGCTTTCGTGAACCTGCCACACTCAAACTCCGAGCCGTCCATGATCATAGAATTACCAGATCTTACAGGACAATACAGTGGGATCAAGATACCAATAAGAAGAGAGATGTCTATCGTGGCAGGAAAATGATCTTCTGCTGATTAGTTAGTTGATTAAATTGTCTTCTCAACACTCACGGTGGTCTTATTAAGTTGTGAATTACTTCTTATTTAGTACATATTTATGTTTAACGTATGGAAGTTTGCCAATGGAAAATATAGATGCTAACTTCCATGGCATGAGGGTTGTTCTATAAGGGGCATCAGTTATCAAACCATCTAAAAATTGAGTATGCAGGTTTTGATTATATATAACATACATCTCTCTACAACAAAGTGAGTATGGGTTGATGTTGTTTTGAAGTGGATTTATACCGACTCGTCCCTGTCACTCTTCTCGTTTTATTTGTCATATATATATACGGTACAAGTCGACTGAAAAGTGATTTTACTGTATTTGCTATTAACTAATTAATAATTTAGAGAAAAAAAAAGAAAAGAAAAGAAAAGAAAATGTTGGGTCAAATGCGTGTGATGTGTGATAATATGAGATAAAACTTGCATTAATTAATAGTCTTCTGATAAGAACAAAAAACATGAACATAAAACAAACTCCGAGAATTAACATGGCGCAAACCAGATAAAGCCATGAAAACTTAAAAAGCATGAAAACCTAATTAAGATGGCAGTCACACAAGATAAGCCATGAAAACTTTTTTTTTTTTTTTTTTTTTTTTTTTTTTTTTTTTTTAAGCCATGAAAACTTAAAAAGCATGAAAAGATAATATCCGAGGCACCCTAAACTAAAGGCCTAGGCCTAATGACTAGATCAAGTATTCCAGCAAGGAGAAGGGTGACAAGAGAAGTGAGAGCGACCCAAGCAAAGGGATCAGATATGACCACCAGTTGAAGATGTAGAACGCTCAGTAGACGGTAAAGAGCATAAGCACCAAAACCTAGACTCGCTACTTCAAAGACAAGCCTAAGCTTGCCATTGACAAACGCTGCGGCACATGTGCTTAAGGTAGCATACAAGATAAGAGATTGGATGAAGTGAAGAGGTATGGAATCGCTTACAGCAGTCTGAAGAGGGATGGTGGAGTCCCCCGCAGTCGTAGTGGTCATGGAGAGAGAGAGAGCGATGGAAGATGTAACCGAAAGGGCAACCACCTTTGCCGGGAGAAGACCGAAGAGGGTTGTGACCAACCAATTTATGGATTGTCTCGCGGATTTGAAGAAAGCTTTATAGGCCTCGTAGTCTGGAACGTAGTTCATCATCTTCCAGAAGCAACCAGGCGGCGAGGAAGAGGGAGGTGGAGGTGGAGGTGGATCACTACCCTCGCCGCCGCCGAGGCACAAACATCTGCGAAAGATCTTCCACGGAGAGGAGGTACCAGAAGGATTCGGAGGAGACGACGAAGCCCTAATCGTCTGCGGAAGTAAGGGAGCTCCCTCTTCTTGCGCCGATGGATCCTCACCTTGGCGCGTGGTACGGCCGGCGCCGAAGCAGGCGAGAAAGCTAGAAAAAAGACCTGGGGGTGCGGCGGTGGAGATGGTACGAACGGCTGCTCCTCGAGGAGTTCGAGGATCTTCGATGGAGGCGGCGGCGTCGTCGTCGGAGATGGTAGGAACGGCGGCTGCTGCGGGGTGAAACCCAACGAGAGTGAGGAAGCTGTTCAGAATCGTCCATAGGAGACTCATAGGAACTGCTTCTGCTCCTAGCGTACCGGTGTTGTTGGTGGCCGGAGGAACAATAGTACCGGTGTCGGTGGAGGAGTTTGCTGGAGGATCTTCGGTGTTGTTGGTGGCCGGAGGAACAATAGTACCGGTGTCGGTGGAGGAGTTTGCTGGAGGATCTTCGGTGCTGGTGTTGGCCGGAGGAACAATAGTACCGGTGTCGGTGGAGGAGTTTGCTGGAGGATCTTCGGTGCTGGTGTTGGCTTGAGAAGGAGGAATAGCGGTGATGGGTGGAGGAGCGGCGGTATTCTTAGAACTAGCCATTTCGCTCTCTGTCTCTATCTCATCTCTCTCCATTTCTCTTTCGTTTTTGACAAGTAGGGTTTCAGCCATCCCACCGATACTTATTCACCAACTTTTTTTGTCTCTTTGTGCTACTTCCCATATAACCTGTCCGTTGTGTGTGTTCATGATATTATTGATTTAATTAATGTTTCCCTTCCTTTTTTAATTTAATTTGCTATTCCTTTTTTTTTTTTTTAATTAACTTTTCTAATCGTCGAGAATATTTTTTTGAAAAGTTTTCTTAACCCTAATTTTATCTTCACTCGTTATTTGCAGCTACCATATACTACTATAGTTTCTTTTTGCTTTTCTTCTGATATGCATGGCCTAATGTGTGTAACTTTTTAACTTTCTATATACATTTATCTTTTTTTTAGAAACTGTTGGGTAATATAACTTTCTATATACACCAAAGACTTTCCCCAAAAAAAAAAAGTTTGACCTTCCTTGTTTGTTATTTGATTAGAGTTCTCAAAGACCACTTCTCGATCCACCCCCCCCCCCCCCTCTTATTTCTTATGCTAGGCAATTAATGGTTACAGATGATGGATGGACTCGAAGCAACATCTCACATCACCATCAAGTCAATATCGTCTCTGTGAATAGAGAAGTCCATCCATGTGGCCAAAACTAAAACAGAAAACATAGTTATGTTTTTGTAAATGTCGGATAAGTTGTTATAATTAGACATGGATCATGTCTATAAAAATTGTATGTTAGCTAGTAAGTCATATGCTGCAAACTTAATCATCCGAAGTGATCTTTTTACTATTCAAGAATCTGATTGATAGACATTTTTCTTTCTGCTAAATTTTTGGAGCTACAAATTGTAAAAGACTAAAGCCACAGTTTGATTGATTTTACACTTCCTTCTTTCATTTTTTTTTTGGTAGGAAAAAGATACCATTGTCAACTTTTCTGTCTTCATTAATGAGCTAGTTGCTTTTCTCCGATTGTTTTCATATGCATGCCTATGTATGTGTGCACACACATACCACACATACACTGTGATCTCATAATCTCCTAACTTTTTACATATCCTAAAAAATTTAAATGAATTGAATCATCTTGTTAACATTTCTTCGTTCAAATTATAGATATCCAATTTCTTTATAATATTTATACTTACAACTTTAAGATACTTATAGTCGGTCGGCCAAATTCCGAACCGGAGACCTGATAAAAAAAAAAAAAAAAAATCAAATCCAGGTTATCATTGCACTGTGTGTGTTCATAACCTTTTCACCTTTCTCTTGCTCTCACTTTTTTTTAATGATATATAGATTAAAATGTTTTCCTCCTTTTCTAATCTGTTAATATCTTAATTGCTCAAAATCAAGATAAATTTTAATGATTCCCAGACGAACACAAATCCAGGTTATCATTGCACTGTCTCCACTCTCTCTCTCTATTTGTTTTCGTGACTAACGTCCTAGAATAGGGTTAGTCTGAGTCCCGTTAATATTTGTCAATTTGTGAGTGATAAAAAGACCCAACTTAGAGAGTTATTTACAACTTCTGCCCTTTATCCACAAGTTTCAAAATTCAGTACTATTAGGTTTTTTTTTTAATGTGAATTCCTTATGCCAACTGCTTGTATCTGACTCGTTATTTTCCGTGACTCGCTTCTATAGAAACTATAGTAGACTACTAATACTTTATCTTAGAACCATTTTTTGACTAAAAATCTTAAAACCATTTTCCTTTCTTAACTTGGATAATAGTTAAAAAACTAGTGGATCACGAACTGGTTCTCACCGTACGTCGGTTTGGTGGCCAAGAAAATCACCATGAGTCTCACTTTTAACCATCAATTGTCTCTTCATTATTATTTCTCTCTTGTTTTCTTTATGTGTATTAAAAGTAAAAAGATAATTATTAATTTTTGACTTTGAGGACCTATATACTAGGAAAGACTTGGTTTTCAACATTTGAACCAAACTATAGAAATTGATCAAACAAGTTAAGATATGACACGCTTATTGCATTGGAAGCGAGGCATGGTAGTAAACATGCAAAAGTGTGATAAGCCAAATCACTATACCTGTTACCGTTACGTAATTGGATTCCGGTCTAGTTTATACTCATTAGTTATTGTTTGACATTTAATTGGATTCCGGTCCAGAGAACACCCGATTAAGAAAATGTGATTATTGTGAGTTTGTGACCAATTTTTGTGTCAAAATAGTGTGACGGAATTATTATGTTACAAAATGGTTACTATTTTGTGATAATATTGTGACATAATAGAAAGTAACAAAATAATGCCACAAATGATATGACAAATTAGTGACGAAAAGCTTATCGTCCATATTGTTAGTATTTTTATTTGTCACCAATTTGTACTATTTGATTAAAATGACGATGTTAACTGTTATAAAAGTGTGGCAGTTTAATCATATTTTTTTTTAATTGAATTTTAGTCATATTTTATGACCACTTTGGCTACAATTAGTAACTTTTGACAGGGATGGATCAATCCTTTACACTAGAGGACAGGTACCTGACTGCAGTAAGATGTATAATTAAACTAAAATACATAGTAATTGTCTAAGTTTATGAAGCGTAGCATCCTTCATATGCCCTCACTAAACCCAGATTTGCACATTTAATTACAAATTAATTTTTTCGGTTTAGCAGTAGAAGTTGTTGTATGTCTTTAACTCCTGTTTGTTTTGTATCACATTTAGTTCGATAATAACCTAACCTCTAGGTTCACCAACCAATAGTGTTTGAGTATTTGATATTTGATATATTTAAAAAAATGGAAATATAATTGAGTTTCCTAACCTCTAGGTTCAGCAACCAATAGTTTTTTTTTGTTTTTTTTAAAGTTAAACTTAATTTCACTATTATTATTAGAGATAAATATTTTTTAATTTTAATATTGTTATATATGTTTTATTATATATCTAATAGTAATTTATATAATTAGATTTTGATATACGCTCTAAAGCACATGATTTTTATTCAAAAAATTATTTACTAAAAATTAGAAATCTTTATCATAATTATTTTTTCATAAGAACATTTGTTTTTAAAGTATATATAATTAAATTAAAATTTATATGAACATAATGTTATGAAAATAAGATTATATTTTAAAAATTTAAATTATAGTAAAACTTTATTTTTAATTCCTTATATTGAACAAAAATTTATTTTACTATTATATTTTTATCAGCATTATTATATAAGTTAAATATTGTCATTGAGCCCATCTCATACTTGATATGTATATTAATTTTTCTAATACTTTAATTTTAATTTACATATTTTAATTTATTTATTAGCTTATATATCTTAATTTAATAGTTTTTAACAAGTTGAAGTTTGTTGTAAAATTCATGAATATATTTTATACTGTCATTTTATCATTTATAAAATAGTTAATAAATAAATTATGTTACTTTATATTTATTAATTGGTTAAGGTGTTTAATTATGAATATAAAAATATATAAATATTATAACAATGTTATTTCTCATTATACAAAATTAAAATGTATTAGTATTTGTTTTTAATTATAGTTAATATTAATTATAACTTTTATTATTTAAAGTAAATATTAAAACGAAAGTGTATTTACATTATAAAATATATTATTAAAATATAATATTAGAAAAAATATATTTAGAAGAAATTTTTAGATGTCATATTTTAAAAATATTAAAATACCGTTATAAAAAATTAAAATAATTGGTTAAATATGGTATATATTTTCTCTGCTGGCCACCCGGGCTGCCTTAAATGGTAAGAATACGTAGCTACTGCGGACCTCGTGGGATTACTAAGTTGACCTCGATCGCCGGATCCCCAAAGTTATAAAAAAAATGAAAGATATGGTAAATATTTAATAGTAACTACGTTAGTTGTAGAAGAAATGATAAGAATTTAAATAAATGTAATTGTTAAACCTAGACTATTTCTAAGTAGATAAAAAGTGTTTATGTTTTAACAGCATTGGTGAGATTTTAATCTAAGCTTTCAAAACGCATGATTATTTTTTTGACAAAACTATTAATCCTTCTATTTATTTACTAATATGTTTAGGTATGCGTTTGGTTCTCATTGCGGTTACAATTTTCTTTTTGGTTTGATTTTTGATTATTTTGTTTCTGATTTGGTTTGGATTACAATATTAAAAACCTGTTAAAAATTTTGATTTCAATTCGAATCTGGTTTGGTTTCAATTAATTTTGAATAATAAACCGGTTCTTATTATAAAACACATAATTTAAAATTTTGATATTAAAAATTTAATGTAGTTATTTATTTTTTGCTCAATGTTAGCTTTTGGCGTGGTAATTTTTTTTTAACTTAATTTTATGTCGATAAATTTTACTTTCATAAAATATTATGATGATATTTTAATTATCTATGTTATTCTAAACTATAAATTTTAAAATTTAGCATCTGAATTTAACGATTTATATATATATTTAAAAATTATTATTAAACAATAAGTAAATTTAGTTATATTGGATTATTAGGGACATTTCTATTATATTAACCTAATTCAAAATTGATTAAATAATTGAGCTCCAGAAAATAGATTACATAGAAAATGAAAAATTTAATGGGCTCCTCTAGATTATAAATTTTTATGGGTTTTGCTAAAGAATAAGCAATCATAAAAAATATCAACGGTGCATAAAATTAGTGTATATACTTAATTAATTTGTTTAGTGACTTAACTCAAATAGAATAAGATTACGTGCCCATATTACAATTCCATTCTTGGGTTAGATATGTGGACTTTGTTTATAGTAATCAAACTATTGGACTAAAGTAGATAGTCTAGACAGCCAAATTTAAAGTCCAAATAATAGAAATTATCGGTACTGGCCGATTATGTTCTAGTCGTTCTACCGTTCATCTTTTCCACACCAAATAATAGAAAAATAAACTCTTATCTAAAAAAAAAGTGCAGTCGAGAAGTCTAAGATGAAGAGAGATCCATGACCAAATCTCACACTCCTTCAAAGCATATCAAGTGCAGCTAGCACCGATAATGGCAAAATTACCAAATACTGAAATTTTGCTTCCTTTTCCTAGTCTTTTAAGTCTTCTTGACATGCAGAAACTTTTCTGATGAGTGAAGAAAAGATTAATGTTAATAGCAAAAGAAATCTAATATTGAGTTTCCAGAATAGATTGTGCATTCTATATACTAAACTCAACACAAAGGTGGTGTTGCAGGTAGTCATCAGAATCTAAGTAAGCTATTATTATGTTTTTTTGTTTTTTTATTCTTCCTCTTAATCTGTTTGTTTTTATTTACATGCATTATTTAGTTTCGATGGGATCTTAAGATGGTTGAAGTTAATACAAATGCGCAAACTCACTCTGAGCACAATGGTTTAATACGCCTTGGATGAGGAAATGGGGAAGGAGTATTCTTGGGCCAAGCTTCGTCTCGTAGATCTGGGTGGATCAGAAAAGCGATAAACACAGTTACGGCGGTGCTCGGTTGAAAGAAAATTGGTAAAACTTATATTCCATCTTACATCACTAAAAGGAATGTGACTTGCATCTTAAATCCAAGCTCTTATTGTTTTCAAGTCTTTTAAATAATTTATTTAAAAATTATCCTCATTAGTTATTTTTATGTTAATTTTAAGAAATATGTTTCATGTTATATATAATGTTTTATGCTTATAATTAAACCTTTTATTTAGTTTATGTATTATTTCGAAATAATATTTTTTTGATAATTTTGAAATTTTAATAAATAGAAAATAAAAAATAATATGGCTTTTTTTTGGTGATTTGAGATAATATGTGGACATTTAAAATCATTTGTGACAAGTATATTTAATTTTTGAATAGTATCAATAGGATGTAGCCTAAAATTTGAATAACGTGTTTTAAATTTACACCCCTAGTTATAATCATATAAAGTTTTGGCACTTTTTTTTGAATTTCAAAAATATTTTACATATTAAAGTAAGTTACTTATAATATTTTTTTTATAGTTTTACTAACTTACCTTATTTGATATTTATTTATGTTTTATTTTGAAGTAGACAATTTTTTAGAAATATTGGCATCTTTAAAAGTAATAATCAAACTGCTGATTTATCGTATTATTACTATTTTTGAAATTATTATACATAAGAAGACGTAATTCTTTGTAAATATTACTATTTTTATTTATTTTTCATCAACACTATTGAAAAGAAAGAACATATATCTTAAAATGTTTGGGGCTGATGAATTACTTTCCATCTTGTTGGGACAGGTGAATCTCCTTCCTTTGCTTCTGATGGTAAGAACCCCAACAAGACATTGGCAGTTGAGAAGGTTGCCTTGTCCATCCCTGTGAGGTCATCCCCTAAAAAAACTGGAAACCATGTTCTCTCTTCAGGAAACAATTCCTCACTTTCACAGCTTTTGACATTTGTAAGTTCAGTTTTTTTACTTCTGTGATCTGGTGCCTTGATATATATAACACAGTTTAGGTTTACATTAACATTTAGCTAATCTAGTTAGACTGAGTTTAAACTACTAAATCTTTTTATTGGGTAGTTGAGATAGTTTCTTGGTTAAGACTTGAGCAGCTTGTTTTAGAATCATCTTCAATACGATAAACCTGAATGTCTTTCTATCTTTGTGGTTAATGATTTGGAGATATATACCAATTTAGTTTCGGTTGATGAGTTTACTTTTTCCTATCTTTGTGGTTAATGATAACATTCTCTTATGCCAGCCTTACCTCAGTTTCCTTCTCCTCACATGATACATATGCTTTGGTTTGTAACATCGAATCCGGTCAGACCAGACCAGATCTGGTAGAACCACTAGTAAATTCTAATGCATCGGTCTGGAATTGGATTCAAAATTGGACAGAAAGCTTCTCAGCTAAACATCGAGTTGCTAACACAAACAAGAGAAGTAGCTGGAGAAAAAAAAACAGAAGTTCGATCATAATTGTCTCATGGTTTTATTATTACCATGACTCCAACACGTAGTCTTGAATTACTACAAAACATTCAAAAACAAGATACTTGACTCGGTCTGGAATTGGATTCAAAATTGGAGATAAAGCTTCTCAGCTAAACATCGAGTTGCTAACACAAACAAGAGAAGTAGTTGGAGAAAAAAAATAGAAGCTTGATCTTAATTGTCTCATGGTTTTATTATTACCATGACTCCAACACGTAGTCTTAAATTACTACAAAACATTCAAAAACAAGATACTTGACTCAGTCTGGAATTGGATTCAAAATTAGACAGAAAGCTTCTCAGCTAAACATCAAGTTGCTAACACAAATAAGAGAAGTAGCTGGAGAAAAAACAAGAGAAGTAGATGGAGAAAAAAAAACAGAAGCTTGATCTTAACTGTCTCATGGTTTTATTATTACCATGACTCCAACAAGTAGTCTTGAATTACTACAAAACATTCAAAAACAAGATACTTGACTTAGTGCAAAAATAGTGCAAGATACCTGATTTACGAGGTACTAGTGCAAAAATAGCTTGGAAGGAGATCTGTTGAGGAAGCAGAAGCAGCAGCAGAAGAAGAAGAATCGGCGGTGGTTTTACCGCTGGCGGCTGCCAGTGGACACAAGGGATTAGCGAGGAAGGTACTACCGGATGTGTTGGGTCTCTTCAATTCCAATTTTTGGAGGCTTTAGAATCCGAATGCGTAAAAAAGCATCGATCCAAAAAAGTTTATGCTTTTTTCTCTCTCTCTGTTACTGTTTTTTGAGATGAAAGGAAACAATCAAATCTTCATGCTTTTTGTTCTTCTCTAAAAGTATGGTATCAATCACTATTTGGTTATGTGTAATTGGTTTAATCAAAATGCAGTCTTTAGCTCTCTTTTTGTTCACTTATGATATGTTCCGTAGTCGAAGATAAGAATGATACTCTAATAAATATGATATGATACTCTACTAGGTGATTTTCATGTGCTCATGCACAGATAAAAATATTAATAAAATAAATATCATATTATAATTGATTAAAACTTCTTTTATCTTCATTATTTTAGAATTTATAGGTATGATTTATTATAAATAAAATATGTTATTTTATTTTTTTCATAATTTATATTTATAACTTTTATTGATAAAGTTATGTTATTTTGATTATACATGTAATTTTAGATATGTAATTTTAATATGTTTTGTTAATATTTGGGTATATCGAATTGCATCTAATTGTCTAAATTCAACCATAATCTTATTTTATTAATAAATTAAAATTTTGATTAATTTTAATATTTAGTTTGGTTGTTTTCTTAGATTTATAAATATATTTATTAATTTTATATATAATTGAGTATATGTTGTTGTAAAATCAAATGAAAATAAATAAAATAAGTGCTGATGAGTTCAAAGATACATAAATGAATATAATTTAATTGCTTAAAACTTATGCATATAAACGTTTTGCAAAAACAAATGTAACAACTGGTTGATATTTGTTTTATTTATTAATATATTCTGAATCATTTCATTACTTATAAAACTTAATAAGATATTAATATAAATTAATAAGAAGATGATGTTTGTTTTAATGTTTTAATTTATTGAAACTAAGATATTTAACCAAAATAATGAAAATATGATATTACAATCATAATTTCATAACTAACAGCATTAACTAAAATTAATAAAATATACCAAATTTAAACAAAATAAAATTTTAGAAATAAGAATTGTGGCTAAGTTAAATATTTTTCAAAATTAAAACATCACACCTAAATAACTCATAAGTTATAACTGTAATTAAAATAACATAAAAGTACACAAACAAAAAGACTGAAACTAATAAAAATATTACCCAAATTATTATACTTAGTTTTTTATAATAATCATACCCGCATAAAAATGTTGGTGAGTCACCTAAATATTTTTATAAAGTTTGTTAAAATATAGAAACTGTAAAAAAAATGAAATTAAAAAAAACATTCTGAAAAAATAAATAAAACAGAAACATTAATTCAAAATATTTTTAGTTCATTAAAGATATCAAGGTTTATGTTATCTAAATTATTTTTATCATCTTAGAAAATAGTTTGACATAAAAATTATTTTATCACTTTTAAAATATATAATATCTTATTTAAGATTATGTTATAAATTGAATATATATTTTTAATATTAAGATTATTTTTATGAACTTCCTTTTATGAAACTAATTATGTATGATATATTTATTTTTAATTTTATAATATCTTACGAACTTCATTTTTTATGAAATTAAATATTTGATGATACATATATAAAGGATTGTGAATAGTCTAACGTGCAGTCATGTATTAGGTTAGGATCTTAAAACAGATGATAAACAAGAGGAATAAATTATCAGTTGTTATCAGCCATCGTTTTAATGCTGTCTGGAAAGAAAAAACAAAGATTTAATTTTAATTAGTCTTAACCTGCCTTTCATGCGATGCATGGTACACTACACGATCGTCCAGTTGCATTAGAAAATTAGATCTTTTTTAATTATTTTCTTGACATAGGTTTGGTCTTTTTCTTACAACAGGTTGTGTATAATTTTAGCATTTTTTAGCCATTTGTCTTGGTCAAGGTCAACAATTTTAAAAATCATAACCGATGTAAACCGGATAAATAACCGGATGAAATTCCGGGGTTAACACATTATTATGAGTCTTCTCCACGGAGAATCCATTAAATCCGGGGATTTGTATTCAATTGAGTCTTCTCTTCAGCGACTTTGAAACAATCTTTGATGTTTTACTACAAAACATCAAATATTGTGAATTAGATCTGAGTATGTGAATTAATACAAAACATCAAATATTGTGTTTTTTTTTTCCTTTGAAATTAGGGGTTTTGGGGGTTTAGCTGCATCTTTTGACGTTTGCTAATTAGGGGTTTTGGGGGTATGCGAATTAGCAAACGTCAAAAGATTAATTTTTTTAAAAGATCGTTCGCTTGACAATCAACAGTCACTGAGGACTAAACTCAGAACAAGCCCCTCTGTGTCAGTGTCTTTAAGTTTTTTTTTTTCTTTTAACCTCACTGAAGAGTTTGAATATATCCCATGTGTGATGCAGAAAATCTTCAATGAAGCCCTTCAGAAAGGCACAATGGAAGGATTTTTCAGGCTGATTTCTTATTTTCAGACGCAATCCGAGCCTGCCTACTGTGGATTAGCTAGTCTTTCTATGGTCTTGAACTTGAACTCTCTTTCTATTGACCCCGGCAGAAAATGGAAAGGTATTTACATTTATTTGGTTGTCAGTTTCTTGATTTTTATTTTTTATTTTCTCTCCTAGGGCCTTGGAGGTGGTTTGATGAATCAATGCTGGAATGTTGCGAACCGCTTGAGATTGTCAAGGATAAGGGCATTACGTTTGGAAAAGTTGTCTGTTTGGCTCATAGCTCTGGTGCTAAAGTCCAAGCTTTCCGTACTACTCAGAGCACTATTGATGATTTCCGCAGTTACGTCTTGAGATGTTCCACTTCTGATAATTGTCATATGATCTCTACCTATCACAGAGGAGTTTTCAAGCAGGTACGTACACCCCTTTTTTTTTTTTTTATTGGCATGAACTGTGTATCTGGATGTTTTTACAAAGTTTTGTGATTGCTCAAAATTCTTTAGTTTCTTGCTAGAAAGTTTCATGTTGATTTTAATTAACTCTGGTTGCAGACTGGGACAGGCCATTTTTCGCCTATTGGTGGCTATAATGCTGAAAGAGATATGGCTTTGATTCTTGAGGTCGCTCGTTTCAAGTATCCTCCTCACTGGATTCCTCTTAAAACTTCTTTGGGATGCTATGGACAGTATTGATGAGTCAACAGGGAGACATAGAGGGTACACCATCTTTCTTTTTAAAGGCTTTTCTTCTATGATTCAAGAATAAAATCCTCTTCTTTCTTGCCGAATTGGCTTCTCTGATGTTCTCCTTTGCTTCCAGGTTCATGCTTATATCTAGACCCACAGAGAACCAGGATTACTCTATACTCTCGTAAGTCCATTGTCGTGGTGCTATTTGTAGTTACTGCTAGTTGTCTTGAACCAGGTTAATGTTATTATTCTAATATGTCTTCACATTATCGGCGACAATCAATCACTTTCTTACGTTTTGTGTGAGTGTGAACTTTTAAGAAAACATTCTTTTCCCAAGTTTGAGTGAGTGATGATTTCTAGATTATCTATTTCAGAGTTGTAAGGATGAGAGCTGGACCAGCATAGCAAAGTATTTGAAGGAAGATGTTCCTCTTCTTGTAGGCTCGCAACATGTTGATTCCATCGAAAGAATCTTAGATGTTGTATTTAAGTCACTTCCCTCAAACTTCAACCAATTTATCAGATGGATGGCTGAGATAAGAAGAACAGAGGATATAAACCAAAAATCTCCAGCTCAGAAGAGGAATCAAGGCTCGAACTAAAGGCATATATATATATATATATATATATATATATTATATATATATATTATATATATATATATATATATGTATTCTCTTGTTGATTTTCTCCTCAACTCAGTTTTCCCAGTTTATATTTCACCAATTAATTCATCACTGTTTTAATGGTTCTACCTATACTATAGCAAGAGTTGCTGAAACAAGTGCAGGACACTGAAGTTTTCAAACACGTTGATAAGTTTCTATTCTCTGTCGAATACGAAGAAAATCAGCCATATGTTCTTGCCAAGGCAGGTTCTCAAGGATCTGAAGTCTTATCTGAAACAGAATCAGATGAGTCTTGTTGTTCGGAAAAATTGTGTGAAATGCATTAAAGGTATGTTTGTTCTTGGACTTGGGGTTTATCTTTGCTAATATTGACTGATCGATGATGTCTCCCTAAATTGAGTTCTTATTAGTCTAGTTTATATTGTTTTGCATCAAAGGTGTTGGTGAGGATAAAGGGAAGGCTTACCCATCCGGGAATGATGTGTTCACTGCTCTTCTGTTGGCTTTACCTCCACAGACATGGTCAGGTATCAAAGACCAATCACTTTTGCAAGAGATGAAACAGCTCATTTCCATGGTTAGCTTCCCCACTCTGCTTCAACAGGAGGTAAAAAAAATAACTAAGCTAACTTCAAATTCTTGTTTTTTTTGTGTAGTTAAAGACTTTTAAGATCTCATGAGGCTTTCGTTTTATATTGGTGTTGGTTGACAGGTGTTGCATCTACGACGCCAGCTTCAGCTGCTAAAAAGATGCCAGGAGAATAAAGAAGACGAAGACCTCTCTGCTCCTGCCTAACACACTAATCACTCTCATTTTTTTCTCAACAACCAACAAAACCTTAAGCAACCATTGAATGTCTAATTTTATCCCTTATGGTCCGCACAATATATATATATCATTCTTACGGTCTCATGCGAGATCTGTTTGAATCTGGCAAAAGCTATGTACTAAGTACATAGTTGTAAAGCAAGGATTGATTAATCATACTACACTTATGCACATCCTCTCTATGCATGGTTATGGTTATTGTTTGCTCACGGAACCACGTTCGTTTATCTTTAGTGATTTGTTTCTCGTTAACATTATTATTTAAGTTAGGTTATATTTAAGAACTAATATTGAATGTGCATGCAGCAGGTTTGCCCGAGTGGTTAAGGGGAAAGACTTAAGTTCATTACTATTGGCATTGTTTGCTTTCATTTCTACTTGTTTATGCTTAAGAATAATGTTGGATCAATTCAGACTTCTACTCTTGGATCAATCAAGTATGTAACCTCATAAAATTTCTACTATGTTTCGCATGCCCTTTGATGAAACAGAGATATACAACTTCTGGGGTTAGCCTCACCAAACCAAAGAGTTGTAAACCTTAGCATATAACAAAACGAGAAATATTTATGTTCCAGTTAAAGACTCTTTTTAAACTTTATACAATGCATAATTCTTCCTTCTCGACAAATATAACCAAATAAGAACTATGAAGCTTGCTAGCTCCATACAAAACCACAACTTGTGTAGTCATGTCATAACTCAACAAGACCTAGACGAATGAGTGAACAGTATGTTTCGGTTCCAATACGAAATTATCTTAAGACTACTAATATCTGAAATCTTACATGAGACTTGACAGAAAGATTAACCCAGGCAAACACATGCCAAGAATCATCAAAAGTAAACTTCCATCTAAAGCAGCATAAAACTCTATATATGGACATGATCCAAGAAGATTGTTATTGGATCAGTAGCATCGGCCAGGAGTCGTCAACATAATGCGTGGTGTTTCTATTTGTGTCCCTCGTAAACTTGCTCACAAGATTAAGAAGTTGTGGAAAATTCTTGCAACCAACAATGGAGTACGTTGTCAAAGACGAGCGTTGGTAAGTAAATTGATTTTCCCTTGATGAAGGCTCAACGAGATTTAACTGCGTTGAAGACATTGGGGGTAAGAAGAGACAGGTAAGTAATACAAGGCTGTAATATTGTAAATCTTTCTTTACTCTCGTTTTATGTACGTTCTCCCAATGTTTCCCAATATAATTAGATGTTTCTTGACATTCAGAATCTGTAAAATTCTTGTCTTTTTACCGGTCAAGGCCGCAATAATCAGAATCTGCACCTTCATAAACCAGTAAAAAAGACCCTGTGCTCTAGAGTATTGCAATGATCTACCACTTGTCCCTCGAGTTTGCAGTTCATTTGGTCCTATTTACATCCTGAAAAGTAACTATAACCCCCAAGAAAAAAAAAAACTGAGAGAATCAAATCACTTGTCAAGGTTGAGTCTGATGAGATCTCATGACCGATCTCTTTATGGCCTCTATTCTAGCTGTGAAACCAACCAATGCAGGCCTTACTGATGCCTGTCTGACCAACTCTAACTCCCCAGGGTCATTGCACTGATCCTCGTACTTAAGCAGCTTTATAGTCCCATGAGACATTGGGAAAAATTGCATCTGAATACAGAGAAAACAAAGTAAGGCATCATCGTGGACATCACCACAAAGAGAGTTGTGATCCAGTAAGAAGGCGAAGGCGCAAGAACTTCAAGAAAGACCATATAGGCATCTGTAGACACCCTTGGCGGCAGTGATCCGTACACCGTCAAGAAAAGATACCATACAACCACCGATCCCCAAACGACGAGATGCTGAATCACTGTGAAGTAACTGATTGTCAATACCATCTGCAAACTCACAACCCACACCACACATGTGTACATTGTTCCTCCAAAGGTATCTCTCCCTGCGGGTTTCCCTTGGTGGTTGAAAGCTTGAGATTCAAGAGAGGTTTTGCAGAGGAAGAAAATGATTATTGCGCTGCAGAAGCCATGGAACATCCAACTGAGTATCCCGCGGCAACTAAAGAGGAGATTCTGCACACCTTCTTGGTACAATACAGGGAACTGTTACAGCAAACAAGCAAGAAGACATTGGGTTAAAAACTCACTATACCTGGAAAGGATTAGAATGATTGTTTATATACCTTGAGACAAAACCGGGCAGATACGTCCTGGTCGAAGATTCCCAAACAAATAACAGGAAGAGACGAGAAGAGGACGCTATAGAGAGATAGATACCAGTCATTGTAAGCAGGTGTAGTAGAGAATGAAGTGTATGCCTCATATAAAAAGAGAGTGAAACCAAATGTGATGTTCTTGTAGAAGAAGTAGCAAATCTGCATATGAGAGAAAACACAAGTATTGAGAGATAACTGCATCAGCTCAAAGAATGATCAAAACTTGCGGTTCAACAGTACCATTTTTGAGATTCTCCTGTAACACCAGTGTCCATGGACGAGTAACAAACGCTCCAGATACCTAAACTGAGCAATGGCAATGTCGCTGGACATTACAGCCTGCAAAATCAACAAGGATTAAGCAAAGTTTCCAACAAAAACTGAAAATGATTGCTCTGAGATTCTTTAAAGAACCTGCAATCCTTCCACTCCACTGATCCCAACTCCTATATCTGCTTCTTGAAGCATTCCAACATCATTTGCGCCATCTCCAATTGCCAGAGTCGTCTGACCGCTTCCATTTTTGACTAGTCTTGTCACCTAGTGCAATATGCATCTTGAGGAAAAAAATACTAGGCAGCCACTTAATATATGAAAGATAAACCAAAAAACTGTACCAGTGCTTTCTGTTTTGGTGATGAACGACAACAAATCACTGACGCACAACCAGTGGCCTCCTCAAGAAACATGTATTTCAGATCATCCTCCAATGCATAAGCAAGTGATTTTCCATCAATGATTAAAGCAAAGGCCTCAGAGTTTCCACCAGAATTTTTTACTTGAACCTTTCCATTAGTTATCTGACGCAGTACATTTTCCTTCAAAGCCTGCAAGAAAATAGTTACACGTGAGATTAATACATCAAAACAATGTAACAAAAGAAGTTGTCACCTCTGCAATGACATCTTTTTCACCGGATTTTTCCAACTGCTGGATTTCAGGGGTCTCCAAGTTTATTATGATCTGTTTCATTTCTCGTCTGAGCAAACTACAAGCGAAGCTGTCAAAGATGTACAGACACAGGTAGAGTCAGAGAGTGAGCAAGAGTGAGTGCAGAAGTGTCATAAGTAATTATAATCAGGATGTGCCTACAAATCAATACCCAATGTTGATAGCAGTCTCCATCTTGTCTCCTGTCAAAACCCAAATCTTTATTCCTGCTTGAGCAAGCTTATCAATGCAATCAGGAACCTGGAAGAAAGGCAAAAGAGAGGATGAAAAAAGAGTTTCACTTTTCTTGTTCAACTCAACGAAGCTCACCAAACTGTAATTTAGGTTGTGTAATAGCAGCTTACCCCATTTTGGAGTTTATCCTCAACCGCGGTAGCTCCAAGTAGAACCAGATCTTTCTCAATCTTCTCCGTGACTTCATCTATCAGTGCTTCTCGATCAGCACTAACCGAACTCTTGGCCTCACTGATTCTCTCAGTGAACACCTCGTATTCTATCTCATCGAGTTCACGGTAGGCAAGTATCAAAGTTCTCAAACCAGCATCAGCATACTCGTTCACATGGTCTCGAGTTTCCTCTTCATACTCTCTACCGTTTCCAGAGAGTCTTTCAAACATGACACTGCGCGATGAAAAGAAATTTAAAAACCAGTTTATTTATACCTGAGTTACTAAAAGTCATACCTGTCTGCCCCTTTACAAAGTAAAAGGAGTTTGCCATCTTCATCCCGCACTATCACTGACTGTGGTGGTGAAAGTTTAAGGAACATGAGGTATATGATCTTATCCATCTTCCTCTCGATCATGCTTCTCTTTGAAGGAGGCTCTGTTGAGTTCTGGACAACCTTTGTATCAGGACCCGTGAAGATAACAACCCCATAGATATAGTCTGTGTTCCTCAGTTTTGATCCCCTTAGAAGAAGCTGTTGTGGTGAGAGAGGGTACTTTGCTCCCTTAAGCTCCATAGTGCCGACAAAGGAATACAAGTTAGCATTAGGATCCTCGCATTTTATCAAAGCCACAAAGTCCCTGAAGTCGACTTCTTCACTCATTGACATGGTGACTTCTAGTCCTTGTTTAAGCTTCAGATTCGTTTCCCCGTCGAGGTTCATTGTCTCAACATAGCAAACAGCATCCTCGTAGCTAGAAGAAAGTAGGACAAGGTCTGCAGGAAAGAAATCGTTTTTCTCCACCTTCACTATATCCCCAACTCTTAGTGTCTTCCACTCCTTAAGATCGAAATCACCATTGCCTCGGTGCACTCCAACTTTTCTACTATTCACCTCAATATCCTAAAAAGCACGACACAATCAGAATTATATCAATCTGCAAATGAAGTAGAGAGTGATACTATAGCTGTCAAATGGGTGTGTCCAAATATAAAACAAATAAAGTTCTGAGCAATTTAACTCAATCTCACCTAAAGTATAGATCCAAAACAAGATAACAACACATGTTCATTCAAAACAGAGCATCCTAGTAAAGATCATCAAGTCTAAGAACCAGTCATAGGAAGTTGAAAGGGTACCTGCTGTTTCCTGCGCCAATCTTCAACACCTTCTTTAACCATAGTAGCAAGGATAACAAAAGTCAAGGGAACAATGGCGCTGACAGCAGTGTAAGGAGCAAGAGGAGTTAAAGACAAGATGCCAACGACAAGGAAGTAGAAGTTGGCGACTCTCCTGAACTGCTCGAAGAGTGATTTAGGGAGGAAGCTGGGGAGAGTGTACTTGGTGGTCCTCACGTAGTTGTCGCAGTAATCATCATCAGATGATTCAGGTTGGTTGCAGTAAACCACACGAGAGAAACCAGATCGTCCAATCTCAGAATGTGCTGGCTTGAAACAAGCTTTAGCTGATAGTGTGAACAGCTTGCTTAACTGTAACTTCCTCCTCCTTCTGCGCTTCCTTTCACCTCCTGCCGCCATTGCTCCCTCTCTCTCTCTCTCTCACCTTCAGAATCTCCAAAACCCTGAAAATTTGACATTTTCAGAACACATCTTTTAGTTGTGTCTGAAAAAACATTACACTGGAGAGAGAGGGTTGAAAACTTTTCCTATAAAATGTCGACTGATTAACTAAACCCCTTAAAAATTACAATTTTTTTTTTCAGACTAAATCTCAAGTTGTTTGGGAAAATTGTCATTTAAATCACGAATTTTCAAATTTGGTTGAAAAAAACATGAATTTTCATTTGGACCATTTAAATCACCAAATTTAGTTGACAAGTCCTTTTAGTCACAAACTTCAATTGATCATATCATTTTAGTCTTATCGTTAGTCAACAGTTATAGCTGACTAACAGTAGGCCTAAAACGACTTTGAAAGTTGATGATTTTTTTGACAAAAAATATAAATTATCTAACTTTTAGAATAAATTATTTAGTAATTAGAAATTTTTTATAAAATAAATACTGAATAAATAAATATAATTTTCATTATTTTCTTCAAATGAATATTTAAATAATTTTCTTTATATTCTAAAATAGTTAGTTAACATATCGTTAGTTTAATAACTATTTATTAAAAAATTATTTATTAAAAAGTTATAAGGAATAATTATCTCAGTTTTGCAACTATCCATAGAGTTTGGATTATGTTCATAATTTTATTGTCAAAATTGATGTCTTTTTTTGGAAAAAAAAATATAAATCAACGCTTTATAAAGAATAAAAAAAACATCAACTTTGACAATAAAATTATGAAACATAATCCAAACTCTATGAATAGTTACAAAACTGACATAACTAGTCTTAACAATTTTTTAATAAATATATTCTTTTAAATAAATAATTATTAAACTAATGATATGTTAACTGACTATTTTAGAATATAATTCATTTGAAGAAATAATGAAAAATTATATTTTCTTTATTCAATATTTATTTTTATAAGAAATTCTAGCTACTAAATGTATTTATTCTAAAAGTAAGAAAAAATATTTTTGGGCACAAAAAATCATCAACTTTAAAAGCCATTTTAGGCATACTTTTAATCAACTATAACTGTTGACTAACGATATGACTAAAATGATATGGTCAATGGAAGTTTGTGTTCATAGATGACCGATACCGTTCATCATTTTTATCATAACAAACCTCCAACCACGTTTTACTGTTCATAGGTGACCGATACTGTTCATTTTGCAGGTCAAAATGATGACGTGTCGGTCTCTTTTTTTAAAAAAAATTAATAAAAAAATAAAATTGACATAAAATTCGAAAACTGGAAAAAATGTAAAAAATATAAAATATATTCGAAAATTTAAAAAAAATCAAAAATATAGAAACAAAAAATTCAAACTTAAAAATAAAATAAAATATTAAAAAATCTAAATTTTTTTTTAAAAAAGATCTAAAATTAAAATGTCAAATCTAAAAATTGAAAGTAAAATATTAAAAAAAATTAAAAAATTAAAAAATAAGATCTAAAATTAAATTTCAAACTTAAAATTTTAAATAAAAAATTTGAAGATAAGATCAAAAATATTTAAAATAAATTAAATTAAATTAAATTTTATTTAATTATTTATATTTATATATCTTGGGTATAAAATTATTTTGTCTCTTTAATGAAATATTTTAGTCATTTTTCTTCTTAGAAAATATTTTTGGGATAAAAACTTAAAATTGTTTATTTGAGAGAATTATTAGCCCCGTGTGTGGCCACCCCCAATTAACATGAGAAGAAATCGGCTGCCCCCGAAATGCCATTTGTGGAGGTGTACTTAGGTGCTAGTCGGGTTCCTAAGGTGTCCGGATAACCGGGTCATAAAAATAACATACAAGTTTTTGATGGTGGCAAATTTTGATATATATTGTTTTTGATGGTGGAAAGTTTTGATATCGTCATAAGTTACATTTACTGTCATTGGATGAATTTTTTTTAATATGAATTTTTGGTTAGATATTTACTACTTTTAATTTCTAAGTTTGAATTTTTAATTTTAGATCTTATTTCTGAATTTTTAAAATTCTATTTTCGTTTTAAATTTTAATTTAAAATCTTATTTTTATATTTTAGAATTTTTAATAATTAATTATATTTTTAAGTTTGGAATTTTAATTTTTATATTTTTGAACTTTTGAATTTTATACAGTTTTTTCGATTTTTTATGTATTTTTATTATTATTTTTTTTTTAAAAGACCGACATGTCAGCATTTTTACCTGCAAAATGAATAGTACCGGTCACATATGAACATTAAAATGTGGTTGGAGGTTCGTTATGATAAAATTGTCATTTTGAAGGTTTAAAGTGCTAGCAAAAAAAATTCAGTGTTTAAAGTGTTAGTAAGTGACATTTTGAGTGTTTAAAATGCGATTTTCCCGGAAAAAACTGAGTAGACAAGTATTGTATATGGATTTTTTTTTGTTTGAAACAAAGTATTATATATGGATTTTTATATTCTTTTGTATATGTTTAATAGTGAAAAATTAAATAAACTTTCTCTATTTTTGTATATATTTCAGGTCAATTAAGAATCCTGACCATATTAATTTCAAAATTAATAGTTTGGTAAACTAATACTGTTTAATTGTGTGAAAAATATTTCAAGAATTATTAAATTTACTACGATGTTTGCATATGTTTAGTTGGTCCATCAAAAGTAAGCCTATATTTCATTGAAATCAATGTTTACCATAATAAAAACAATTGTCGGATAATAAAATTGAATCATTACTCATTAGTTGTATACTTCCAATATATGATGATTTTTGACAAACTACTTTATTTTATATATGGTTGTACATAATTACCTGAAACAAAGATGTCACAAAAATTTAATTATTAATTTTTTTTTTTTCAGAACACATCTTTTAGTTGTGTCTGAAAAAACATTACACTGGAGAGAGAGGGTTGAAAACTTTTCCTATAAAATGTCGATTGATTAGCTAAATCACTAAACCCCTTAAAAATTACAAATTATTTTCAGACTAAATCTCAAGTTGTTTATACAGACACATATACGGAAAAAAAAAGACCACATCTTTCAGTTGTGTCTGAATAGCATTGCACTGGAGAGTAACAATCTGAATTTAAAAAAAAAGAGACAAACAATCGAATTACAGATAGTTAGATTATAATTTTACTCTTGTCGATCATAGGACTCAAAAATCAAAATTATCGGAAACGTCATAAAAATTGATCTGAAATTTTTTTAAAAAAATCTGTTGAATTAAAGTCAATCAAGAATAACATAAAAGATAAGGAGATATACCTGAACAGATCTGTAAATAGGAGTAGGACAAAAGAAGGGTTCTGATAGAGAGAAAATGAAGATTGTAAGACATAATAGTTTCTGAAGAGGAAAAAAAATTGCCAAAGATTTTTTCCCAGTATATTGTTCACTCCGACGCAGACCATTTGTTTGCTGACTCAAATAGGCATGGGCTTTTTGGTAAAAGAAAAAAATTAGTAGACAAGTATTGTATATGGATTTTTTTTTTTTGAAACAAAGTATTGTATATGGATTTTTATATTCTTTTGTATATGTTTAATAGTGAAAAATTAAATACTTTTTCTCTATTTTTTGTACATATTTCAGGTAAACTAATACTTTCTTATAAAAAAGTAATGAAATATTATTATTTTATTTCAGATTTTCTTCTTTTTCTTTTATTTTTATTTATTTTTTTAATTTTTTACGGATCGAATCGGATACCCGGAAAAAATCGGATATCCGAAGAGTTACGGATTGGATCGGATCGAAAAATCGAATATTCGTAAAGCACGGATCGGATCACGGATATCCTTAAAATTCCGGATATCCGCTCCGTGCCCACCCCTACATTCCCCACTATCAAGATCAATAATTGTATCATTCAACAGCGCATGCCCTCTTCAACTTCTTCCCTTTCCCCAACCTAACTATATATATATATATATGTGTATATATATATATATATATGGTGAGATTCCAGACCAAAGTTCCTCCATCATCATAGGATATGTGGATATGTGTGTGTTAAAGGATTTGATAGGAAGACAAGAGGATATGTTAGTTTTCACTTGTAGGATATGTGTGTGTTAAAGGATTTGATAGGAAGACAAGAGGACCAAGGCCTTTGAATGCGCGACTGCACTTCCCGAAAGAAAAATGAAGTCACAGGCTCATAAGGATGCTGCCTACTAAGAAAATAAACTCATGTTTTTTAGGCAAACTAGGGTTTGTCTTTGGCAGCTTTGCTTTTTAGTTCTTAGTTTTTTTTGTATTTTGGGTTGAAGCAGTTTTTTTTTGTTGGGCTTTGATATCTCACCTATATGTGGTTGAGATCGTAGTTATTAAGAAGGAACTCGGACTATGGATACCAACATGGCAGTGTAAAATTGTTAAGTATTAAATAGCTGAATGTGAATTCTTACTTTTATGTATTGTTAGTAAATTCAACTTGTTTAGTTGCCAATGCAGTTAGCTTTTGGTTCCTTGTACAGGAACCAATACAGGAACCAAGAGATTGGTGCAAGGATTAATTTTATTTTTGTGATAGTTTTTAACCTTTGTGCTAGAGCAGATCATAAGGATTTCTTTTATCTTCTTCGCTATTGCCGCGGCGGATATCCTTGTTGTGGATTAAGACTCCTTTGGACATCCCTCAGGCGGATAAAATGAAGATCAAAGTAGTTTAACGAAACCAAAAGAGAAAGCTTGTTCGAAACCAACCAAATGAGATAGTAAATACTGAAGACTCCAAAGTTAACGAAGAAAGTCAAAAACATGAGACAGCACTCATCAAAAGTGATGATGATGATGGTGCTAAGAAAGACACGGGAAAGAGAAAGTTTGTTGCTGATTATGATCTTGAAAAATAAAGAGAAGATACAAAAGGAGGATCCAGAGAGGACCAGAGGTCTGCGAACAAGATAAAAATAGAACAAGAGGAGGTCGGACGTTCTAGGTCATGCCTTGCTAGTCGAACCACGTAAGTCCTAAGTTCTCTAAGCTTGCATTTTCTGCCAAACAATAAAATCGTAGTTTCCCGCCAAAATCAAAAAAATGAGGTTCCCGACAAAACCGCAAAAACGTAATTTCCCGTCAAAACTTTAAAACGTGGCTTCTCGCAAAAACTCCAAAAGGGTGGTTTCCCGCAAAAATGCATTTTTCGCCAAAACCGTAAAAACGTGACTCCCCGCAAAACTCCAAAGACGCAGTTTCCCTCAGAAACCGCCAAAATGTGGTTTCCTACCAAAAAACAAAAACGTGATTTTTCGCAAATACCGCAAAAATGCATTTCCCGCCAAAACCGCAAAAGAAACGTATTTTCTCGCCAAAACTCCAAAAACGTGTTTTCCACCAACACCGCAAAACACGGTTTCCCGCCAAAATTATAATTTTAAAATAACTCTGTTGTAAATATATTATATTAAATAATTAAAGTTTATATAGTTGAAATTAATGTTAAGTATATGGCTAAATCAAAATAAGGATATTTTAGTAATTTGTTTAGATGATTCATCTAAATAAGTGATTTGAATGGACAAACAAACATAAGATCCATTTAAATGATTTATCTAGATGAGTCACTTAAATGAACAAACAAACATTCCATAAAATTTGAATGTATCATGTAGATGGATCATACAAAAGGATCAGGAGATGACAGATGGTGAAATGGTGAAACGAACATACCCTATATAAAACGCCAGATGCAATTACAAGCTGAAGAGGTTGAGTTTGTTGGTGTCTAAAAATAGGAATGCAACTGCAAGTAAAGACCTCATCATCATCAACAGAAATCTGTAAATGTCTTAAAGATGACGAAACCTTGGCAAACCTGATCAAGCCATGAGTATTTGTACTGTCACTATTACTAAAGTCCATAAACTCCTCTAATATAAATCTTGAAATCCCATCTCTCACCGTGATCTCTCCCCTTGTTCAATTTCTTTCAGATGGTAGTGTGCAGAAAGCAAATCATAAAGAACCAATACAAGTTGGAGCAACTGATTACATCACAATGTATATCCCCTAGACTATATTTGCCAAATGATTTTGCCACATGTTTTCTCTACAATCAATTTCACAAAACAAATATGACATGGCTACTAAAATTGATGACATGGCCTCCGGAAAAATATGACATGGATAATTTCATTTAATATTGATTTATATTTTTGGAAAACTTATTAGAATATGGTAATAATTCATATTCTAATAATATTTTTTAGCTTTAACTTTTGATAATTATACAATTATATATCATTTTTATTAGTTTTATACAAATTGATTTAATATATATTAAATATTAGTAAGAAAATATTAAAATCTATAATATTTAAAATAAATAAATATAAACTAGACTTAAAAGTTCCTTACTGCACATGGTGCATGAAAACAATGTTAAGCTAGATGGCCTCACACTTCAAACCAATTGGTGATTAGTGGAGTGGCTCATCTATCTTATATATTATTAAACATCCCTTCCAATATCTGATGT
Organism: Raphanus sativus; assembly: GCF_000801105.2. NCBI lineage: Eukaryota > Viridiplantae > Streptophyta > Magnoliopsida > Brassicales > Brassicaceae > Raphanus > Raphanus sativus. The sequence continues at coordinate 20,857,389 of NC_079515.1, forward strand.
AGGACATTTGTCTCTAATACGCCCTCTCGAGATGATGGCTCTTTGAGAATCAATTTCGGAATACTTGGGCAAGGATTGATGGACCGACTTTGGACTAGATGTGGGACATTTGTCCCTAATAAACACCTAGTAAAAATGAATTAAACTGATATGCACTAAGATTTAACATTAGCTTTAGTATTTGGCTCCTTGGTGTCAAGGATGAAGCTATTTGTATCATTAAGATAATACTCTCTCCAATTTCATATTATTTGATGTTTTACCTCTATGCACAAATATTAAGGAAAATTATCTTTTTATTAAAATTATTACTAAACTATTATTTAAAACTGATTTATTTAATTATAAATATAAATAATAAAAATTCAATTGGTTACACAGTTTTTAATAAAGTTAAAGATACATAGATTTGTGCAAATATCATCTATTATGAAACAATAAAATTTCTCTAAAAAATCAAGTATATTAAAACAGAGGGAGTAAATTTTTTTACAATTTTGAATCAGGATATGTAAGAGAAATTACTTCAACGGTATTAGTAAGTGGTTAAAAAGGTTACAAAGGAAAATTTAGTACGAGATAGATTAAATTTACATAGGAAAAGTAGGTTCAAGCATCTACAAACTATCTCATCCAGCTGCAGAAACTGGTCTAGCTATCATCTTTCTTCTCTCGGTTCTCTTGATCACTCTAAGCTTGGGGGATTTTGGTCTCGTTGTCTCCTTGTTTGACCTGTGAGTGAGTGGACATATGGAAGTTCTTAATCAATAGGTTACTAAGAAACAAGAGAAGTGCTGTGAAGAAACTTACTTTTGAGGTAAGAAGGGTTTGTTGAAGTTAGGCACAGGTCTTGCATGAGGAACCATCGTCTTTCTCATTTGCTTCAGATACCTTTCTTCCTCAACCTGATAGATGTTTTCAAGTATTATTACACTTGACCGAAGTTAAGTGACATGTATAGTAACAAGTCAAGTGTGTGTTACCATTTTTGCAGCTTCACTCTCTTCACGGTATCTCTTGTACTTATTCTCCTTCTCTTTGATCTGGTGTGTTCCAAATAGAATGAAAATAAGCATGTGGAGTAAGCATGTTCTTTATTGGTTATGCATGTTCTTCATTATTGTTGAAAACCTTACTTTCTGATCAAAGTCTGCTCTCTCAACAGCTCGATGCTCTACATGGAGGTCAAACGCCTGAATTTCTGTGAGTGGCTTTCGTACTTTCTCTGGAACTGGGATTGGATCCCTGTGTTCAAGCTATAGTTAGTTTTTTCTGGAGATCATAAGCAAAAGAGGCAGCAGATGTTCTTACTCTTTAATAACTGGTCGTGCTTTGAAAAGCCTCTTCTGTGCTTCTTCTCTCTCCATTCTCATCCTCTCTTCCATTTCTCTTCTCATTTCATCTTCGTGCCTAATTAGACTCTCTAACTGGAACGGTTCTGGCTTTGTGCATTGCTTAGGTTCTGATTTTGGTGGTACCTGAGAGTTGGAACACGTGACCATCCATCTCTTTCACAACTCAAATAAAACAAAGCAAGGAAGGTATAGCATACCAAGGGAAAGTCCGTTGTGTAAGGATATGGTTTTGCTTTTGGAACTCTTGCCCTTTCATCTCGTATCAGTTTCTGTGTGACTTCCATTACAAACTTCTTCTCTTTTTCAGCGCCTCGTTCCTGGGAATGCCACAAAGTAATTGAAAGAACATTGTCAGTAAACATTGGTGGTTAGTCTCTCTTGACTACAAAGAAGTTGTTAGTGGGGTGGGTAATACATACTTCTGTCCTTAGATTGAAGGGGTTTGGAGCAGTGCTCCTTGGTAGAGGCTTTTCATGATTGAAGGGGTTTGGAGCAGTGCTCCTTGGTAGAGGCTTTTCATGGCAAGAGTCGGAGGTCAATGAGAGCTGAAGACAAGAAGAAGTTGTGTCAAACATGGAACATACCACTTGAATTATTTAAACAGTTTCTGTACCTTGTCAAATGCATCTAAGACAGAGTTGGGTTTGGATATCCTCTCATCTGTAGCAAAGTGGAACTCTTGAGGTATGGTTATGTGCTTCTTAGTGTTACAAAAGATTCCCATCTCTCCTTTGCTTTCAAATATCTTTTTGTTCAATGGTTTTTCTTTGAACTTGGGTGCCTTGTCGAGTTCCTCCTGCTCAAGTTCCGCAGTAGTTTTTGCTTTAGTAGGACGAGCTCTAAGCATTGTCTGGAGCACAGGGACCTTCGGTGCAGTAAGGTGAGGCTTCCAATCATTATGCTGGAATACAGAGGCATATCAGATGCATGAAACGAAGTAAGCAGGTGTTGTTATATGAATACATACAACATTTCAGTGGGCAAATAAGAAGTTCCGTACTGCTTAGACACTTGTTGTGTTGAAGCTATTGAAGATATCTCTGCATGTTGGTTCGCCCTAGCCATTGTTTCAAGATGAAACCCCTGCAGTGGTAAGATAGATCAAATACCAGATTCACTACTAAAAATGATTAAAAAGTGTCTCTACCTGAAACTCTGGTAGATGTGGTGTGCTTCTTTGTGGCTCAGGCAAAGCTGGAGCTGCCAAAATCTGCATCAAATAAGAGAATGCATAGTTTTTTTTAGATTTCTCTTTATACCACAGTGAAAAAACGAATGCATTACCTTCTTGTTCAGAGGACGAGCTTTAAACTTGGGAATCTTTGCCAACATCTCTTCCTCGAGCTCAGCACTGCTCTTAACTTTTAAAGGACGAGCTCGTTGGGATGTCACAAACTCTGGCTCCTTAGGTCTTGTCAGTATCAACTTAGTTTGCTTCTGCACAAGGAAACCATCATGGAAGTTAATTAAAAAAGAATCAGAGAAAGACACTAACAAGAGTCTCTTTGTTTCTTTACGTGAGGAAGATCAGCGTTGGCCTGAGTCAGTGACAAGTCTCCCGTGCTTGTTTGGAACTTCTTCATCAACTCAGCAGTTGAAACGAAAGGTTTAGGTTGCTCACGGACATAAACCTTAAAAATTGAACAACAAAAGTTAAGAACCAGGATCTGTCCGAAACTTTATATGAAGGATATCAGAACTTACCTTTCTGTTCTCCTTATGAGTATGCTTAGTGACTTGAGGGCATACATTGAAACCGGTATTAACGAGACCTTGTCTTGTCTTGTGGAGTAGAGTTGTTGGTCTTGGATTCAGAATCTAAGATTAATCAATGATGAGAAGCGTAAACCGTTTCAGTCATGCAGTGAGATATGGACTTAGTTAAGGTTGGTGATCTTAGAAAAAAAAAGGGGATTGTCACCTGTCTTGATCTTCCATCATCAAGCTTTTGCCTTTTGATGGCTTGATTATCCTGAATCAGATTGGTAGTGGCTATGTTCTTCTTAACACTCGTTCCCTGCAGTGAGGCATCATCTTCAACACACTCTTCTGATGACTTCCTTTGGGCCTAAGTGCAGATGGATTCTTTCTAGAAGTTTGCTGCTTCTTAAGGTCTCCTCCTTGAGATGGCTGCAGTGGTGGTTTTGGTGTGGAGCATTTGCGTTAGGAGAAGGAATGTTCTCCTTGATTTCTAACCTGATGTGAGATGGGTTAATTGGAGTAGCATCTTCTTTTTTGGCCTCAGAAGAGATAGTATCACGCTCAGGTTGTGAAGAAACTGTTTCAGATAGTGGTTCTTCAGACGTCTCTTCTTCTGCATCGTTGAAGTTGCACATTGCCTCAACCCTGAACGATCTCCTTGCTTTGATTCTTGGAACCGATGCTACAACCAACCAACACACAAATATCAAAACCCTAACGCAATTGAGATTATCTGACAAACGAAAGAAAATTTACGAGAGGGAGCACAGCTTAGAGCGGATTCGAACCAGAGCTCTGCTCGGCGAGCATCGTCTTCCGTCTCTCCATTAACGAAATCAAACCATCGCGGCGCCAAGAACTCATACGTCTTATCAATCGCCGTTGTTCCTTCCATGATCTATGGATCCAATCCAATCGAATCACACAAACTTTCTTTCTTTTTTTCTTGGTTCCTTCTTTTTCAGAGGGGAACAGTGGCGGATCCAGAAAACTATTTTGATGGGGGCACATATTAAATATAATTAATAATATTAATTAATTATTAAAATAAACATTGAAAAATATATATGCTATAAAATGTTAATAAAAAAACATAACTTACTATAAACTTGGAAATTTATAAAGGTATTTTGTTTCTATTTTTAGACATGAAATTTTTGATAAAATTGTTAGAAAACATAACAGTTTTTAAATGCTACAGTTAAATTATATGAAATATATAAGTATTTAAGTTTATGTTATTTATATAATAATATGTTACTATCAATATTAACTTGTTTTGGTCATAATATTATAAAGAACTAAACTTTACAAAAAAAAACAATGCATTATTTACCGTTTTTTTGTAGACTACTAGGTGTTTTCCTGCACCATGTGCAGAAATAAAAGTTTTAAAATATAATTTATTTTAAAATATAAATTTTATTAATTTTTTATTTTGTTAATTTTTGATTTTATTATTTGCTTACAATATATAATCTTAATTTAATCATATGTAAAACTTTAAGATTAAAAAAATATTTTTATTCAATGTATATTTAGCAATATATTTGTATATCTTTTTCTAAAATATATTCAATCAAATTTTGTAAATGTAAGAGAAAATTTTGTTAAGTGTATAATTATCAAAACATAAAACTAAATAATTTTCTAAAATTTATGGATATTAAAAATAAAGTAATAGTATTGGATTAGAAAATTACATTTAAAAACTGTATAATTTTGAAGAATTGTTTTTACTAATAATAATTATAAAATATAATTAACTTTTGAAAAATCCAAAATAATATTATATTTCTATTGATAACATTATATTATTTATTACTAAATTAATGATGATCTATGAGTTATTAACATATTTTTAAAATTTACTAAAAATACAAATCAACAATAAATGTAAATGTCTATGTCACTATTTAAAGAAAAATTATATATTTTTTTAAAAAATGCATAGTATTTTGAAGAATTGTTTTTAGTAATAAAAATTATACACTTATAAAAATATAGCTAAATAATATTTCGAAATTTTAATTATTATTATATTTCTATTTAATTTATTATTTATTGTTATATTAATTATGATATATAAATTATTGCCATATTTAAAAAACTTACCTTAAATATAAATCAATATTGAATGTAAATATGTCATAATTATCTTTAAGTTATTACCATATTTTTAAAAAATTATCTTAAATATAAATCAACACTAAATTTAAATATCCATGTCATAATTTATTTCAAGCCATGTCATCAATGTATGTGTGCCATGTCATAATTTTTCTTTCAAAATTAATATGGTGATGACACATGTCAAAATGACTTCTCAAATATAGACTAGGGGACTAGGAGATTTACTATTATTATTTTTTTTGTTTACTAGAAACTAAGTCCATAGGATAAAGTAGTTCGTGATTCGGAAAAAATAAAAAATAAAATGGAAAGTATAATAGTAAAACTACGAAAGCAGAAATAAAGAAAGAAAAAGGCATGTTAAACATAAAAAAGTATATTAATTAATAGTAAAACAAAAAGCAGGAAAAATACTATAGAAGTGTACGTGTCAATCAACACATCAATTGTAGAGGAAGAGAAGGGAAAGTACAAAATGGGTGTTCGAACTAAGAAGAATTTTAATGGGGCACTTTACCAAATGTTCCAAAGGAAATAGCTTGTTTGTGTTACCAAGTAACTTTACTTTATAAAGAGTTGGGGGCACGTTTGTGTTACCAAGTAACTTTACTTTATAAAGAGTTGGGGGCACGTGCCCCCGTACCGAACACTGTAGATCCGCCCCTGGAGGGGAATGAATATGAGAAATTTACGTAATAAGTCACATTTTGACTTTGGGTAACATGATAAATCACATTAGACTACTGAGACATAATTATGCTATTACAAACTATGAAAACGTTACAGACAATTTTACAGCCGACAATTCTACCCGTCACTGACTGCATCACCTCATATGCCACCTTATCGTATCCATGCCTGACGGTACTCCTTGCGCCATGCTGCAGAACCTTTTGTAAGCCTTCTCTTCTTTAATTCGCATAATTTCGTCTTCACTGGGGCTCGAACCCCAGACCTCCTGGTGTAGAAGCATTAATGAACCCTTAGTCAAACCACTGGACCAAGGGGGCTTCCACAACTACTGAGACACTTTATGTATGGTTATTTACTTTGCTGTCCCCAACTAAATCTACGGAAGAACTCGTCTTTTTGACTTCTGTTTTTAACCTTCACTCGTAACTTTTCAGCAATATTTTTTAATTTATTTGTCACAAAATAAATATAATTATATTATTTTTAATGTTTCTCAAGTTTATCTTTTTCCTCCTCAAATTATACACAGATTGAGATTACGTGATTGAATCCATGGTTCTTCCGGCACGGCCAAACGCCGATGGATCTGGCTCTGAATGCTCCGGTCAGATCTATAAACGGTAAAAGTTGCGAACAACACCACCATCTCAATCCAAAATCGGATTTCACAATCTGAATGAAATCTCTTAAGCAGAGGGAGACAGTTGAAGGAGATCAAATGATTTGACTTTTGTCAATAAGTGAGCCAAACAGGTGGAGAAATTAACAAAGAAGGTTCTTCAATGGCAGTTATAGATCCGAAAAAGGTGAGACCACCAACTCTGCCGCCTACGCCATCTCCACTGCCTACCATATCTGCCCTCTTACCTTCCCGTTTTCTGCTTCCCGTCAATTAGATCACTCGTTTAGGGATTTTAGGAGGAAGTCACATGATTTCAGTTTGAATTTAAGATCGCAAAATTTGATTTTTTGTCTGTTTTTTCTTTGTCAAAGAGCAGGAAAGAACATGTTAGTGGTGACGTCTTCCTCAGTCTTCCGCCTCTGCTTGGACGTAACGGTGTGGTGGTTGTGACTAGTGTGCATATGACTGATGAAGAGGCTGAGAAGCTGCAGAAATCAGCAAACACTATATTGGAGACTCAGAGACAGTTGGGGGTTTGAAGACCATCTCTCTATCTACTTCGTTTTTTGTAGAAAAAAGGTGTTACTTATAAAGACTTACCGATTCTATGCAAGAATTTTTTTTCTCAGTTAGCGTGACTTATGTTACTCATGTTACAACAACCAAAATTAAAAAGACCAGATTTTCATTCACAGGTTTGGAACACTGATTATGTTTTGTTCTACCAAATATGTTACGTCTCTTGATGTGTTTGCATTAATCAACTTATATAGTACATTAGTAGCAACATGTACACAGTTTTCCTTATCCACATGTACACATAATTGTAATTATCCACGTATACATATGGTTTACATCCACATGTACACTGGATTTCAGTATCCATATGGTAAAAACACTATCACATCTTTCTTCTTCGCTAACATATACCACCAAATTTCCCCGCTATACTTGTTGTCATTGGTAGTTAAAGTTCAAGAGAAAGAACACATATGTTCCACTTAACATGTATTATGCATAGAGTTTTATACAATCTGAAACTTGAGAGAGATTAAGTTAAGCACATAAAGAAACTATCGTCCATGACAAATCGTACATACCAACTCATATAGTACAAAACAACTCATAGTGTACACATGGATATTGTGTACGGTGGGCAATTCTAATAAATGTACAAAGGTGATCTTTACAAAGTAGAAAGCATTTTGAAATACATGACACAGCTCAATACTCAAGAACATTCTAAAAAGTACGCAAATAGCTTTCAAAAGAAAAACAGAAGCTTAAGTGAGAATCAAGGTAAACTATAACATGAAAATATCCACACGTACACCTAGCACATGCCTATCCACATGTACACATAGCACGTGTATCCACATGTACACCTACAACATATCTACATGTACACCTATTTTAATTGAAGTGATTCATTTCTGTTGTGTTTGTTTTGTTTGTTTACCGTCGAAATGGAGACCAGTCTTGAGAAAATAGAGAGAGACCTTAACTATAAGATTTTAAGACATCAGAAAGTATCCAACAAATGTCATTCACCATCATTGTCCTTCAAAAACTGAGAGAGATACTTCAAGGTACAATCTTTTCTCCTAACCACTAATTGACTAAAAGTTAATGTTTCGTTAACCAAAAAAAAATAGTTTGTGGCAACACAACATATTTCAAAAAGAGCAGAAAAGGCCCCAGAAAACCTACACATCCTTTATGTTGTTGGATTGCAACTAAATATACAAATACATAAGTTCATTAAATGGAGATAAAGCTTGTAGAACCAGGAGAAACTTGCTTTGCACCAAACTTGTTTTCAAAATAGTTGACCACAAATGCTTCATTGTGCCTAGATTAGTAGTGTGATTAAACTGTGTTATACATCTACACACACTCAATTAAATCTCAATAAAAGAAGGAACAGAAACATGAAGGAAAGAGAATGAAACGATTTACCCAGAAATTGTTAAGCTAGATGGGCTTCACACTTAAAACCAATTGGTGATAAGTGGATTGACCTATCTATCTTATATACTAGTGAATATTAGTTCCAACTTCCGATGTTGGACACTTTGTGTCTAATACACCCCCTCGAGATGATGGATTTTTGAGCGTCAATCTCGGAATTTATGGGCAAGGATCGATGGGCCAACTTTGGGCACGGATCGATGTGGATCGGATTGGACTTTGTGGATCGTGGGCTCTGATACCAAGTTAAGCTAGATGGGCTTCACACTTAAAACCAATTGGTGATAAGTGGATTGACCTATCTATCTTATATACTAGTGAATATTAGTTCCAACTTCCGATGTGGGACACTTTGTGTCTAATACGCCCCCTCGAGATGATGGCTCTTTGAGCGTCAATCTCGGAATTTATGGGCAAGGTTCGATGGGCCAGCTTTGGGCACGGATCGATGTGGATCGGGTTGGACTTTGTGGATTGTGGGCTCTGATACCATGTTAAGCTAGATGGGCTTCACACTTAAAACCAATTGGTGATAAGTGGATTGACCTATCTATCTTATATACTAGTGAATATTAGTTTCAACTTCCGATGTTGGACACTTTGTGTCTAATAGAAACAAGAATCATTGGGTTACTCGGAATCGGTAAACCGAGCCAATCGGGTAAACAGAATTAAACAAAAACGGAGAGACCGACTTTGTCTATCAAGACCGGCGACGTCGGAAGATGAGACAGCGGTGGAGGAGTTCAGTGATAAGTTCAAAATGCCAAAAAGATGGATACTTTAGCTGAGATGAAAAGCTGGGATTGGATTTGAAGGAAAAAATATGTTCTTGATGATTGATGTGGAGGAGAAGAAACGGCGAATTGAAGTTGGAGGAGATTCACGGCCAGACAAACAGAAATAAAAAACTAGAGTCACTTTATTTAGGTTTTATTATTTTTCAATTAAAATAATTGAGAAAGTAAAAAGGATAGTTTTGAAATTTTGTATGGTCTGTATGTGTGATTTTGTGTGAAAAAGTGTGTGTAGCAATAAGTGTCCTAGAATGATATAATAAACTCAAAATGTGACTCAAAGTGTAATTCTTTCAATGAATATATGTATAACAATCAGAAGGCGAGTCTTATCACAACGGTCAAAAAAAGAAATAATTAAAGTGAGGGTCACTTTACTACTTATGAATATCAAGTTGAGTCACTTGTTTATATTAGGACACTTTTTTCAACTATCTGTTAGAAAGAAATTAGGATTTAGTCTTTTTAGTTTTCTCTCAACCATCACGTGACTTAATTAAATATTTTTTTTATTAATATTTTTTCTTTATCAAATAGAAATTAAATTTAATATTCACTCTTTCTCTTCTCCAATTGAACAACTCTTTATTCCTTCTACCTAATACACGAAGAACCCCACCCACCACCAACACATGAACATCCACCATCTCAAGCCAAACCACCGTCTGATCCAAACTCACCTCCACCACCAATCACAGAACCACCTTCACCTGGTCCGTATCCACCATATTCCCGGCCATCTCCACCATATCTACCAGCTACCCTCGGATTTCTTCTTCGTGCACCCTAAATCGGATTGATCAAGATATATCTTGGTGATCGAAGCATAGTCATGGAGAGATGTACAAATCGGAGCTTCGAGGCGGAGGACCGAGTTATTGCCGCGTAACAGTGAAAGGGAGGCGCTTCAATCCAACTCGGTTGATGCTAATAAACCAAAACCAAGATGCCGCGTCTCCTCCATAGAGATCCGATAAGTAGGGTTCCTCACCGCCAGTTCTACACTGTGCAATCCTTCGCTTAGAACAACTGATTTCTCTCTCGGTTTTTCTTACCAAATCGGCTCATCCTCGATTTAATCGAGGTAGACCTTGTTTAAAAAAATTAAAGAAAACTTGAAAACCTTTCTTTTTAAGATCTGGGTATCTTGCTTGAAAGGATTTTAAGAAACAACATTGCTCTCCTCCTTTTTTTGAAGATTATAGCCAAGTGCTAAAGCCTTTCTCTAGTGTCTTCTTGTTACTTGTTAGTGAGTTAAGAGTGTGGGTGCTTAACTCCTAACATTATTTCTGCTCCAAGAAGTGTATCCAGGCGCATCTTTCATTGATTTGATTCTAGGATCTGTTATACCGTAGTTTGTCTATTTGGAAATACTCAAAATTATCCAAAACATCCATTATCTTGTAAAGTTTTGATCTTGAATCAAGAAACATGATGTTTTGCTATGTGGGAATTGAGATACTGTGTAATATAGCACCAAATACATATGTACACCAGATCATGTGTACAACAAAATCGAACACATCAATGTGTACAAACAAACCATAAACATCCATATGTACACCGGATCTCATGTACAACTAAACATATGTCACCCTTTCTTTATAGTACACAAAGAAAAACAAGTATACATATCTCGTGTGTAACTATTTATATGTCACTCAAAATGATACAAATGAACATAGTACAATGAGATGTAACTTATCTAAATCTGTTTTGTTTTCCTTTAAATAGAAAGTGTACATATATAGAGGTGTACATGTGGATATCTTCAAAGTCATTTAAAAATATATATGTACATGTGGTTACCGAATTTGTTATCAATACTGGTCAAAATCGAACACACAACATATACACGTCAAATTTACATCAACAAACACAATGTACGTGTCAAAACGTTCAACTAGTTTTGTGTACACATCACACATGACACACATGTTAGTGTCACTGACATTGTACACTTTGCACGTGTTTTCATTGTGTCTGGTTGTACAAAGTCATTATTATCCATCTGTACGTCGTCGTTTATACTTGTTTGTGTGTATAGTTATTCAAGCTTGTCCATATAAGAAAGGGTTGGAATGCATATTTAGAAGTTTGGGTTTAATTCACGAGGATTAATATGTAATTTTGAAAGTGTGGGGTCAAATTGAGAACAATTAAAAACTTAGAGGACCAAATGTGCAAAAGAAAGATAAATCACCATTGTTACTTGAGCTTTCTTCTGTAGCTTGAAGACTGAAGCGACGACGATTCCCGACGACCACCCTAGCGAATTTGTGTTGAGGAAAAAGCTTTATGGTCGCGGATTGAGATTTGATGTGGTTTTGAATCAAAAGAAAGAGACATCATTCGAGTTTTTGCAAAGGAGAAAACTTGGTGGTGATGCTTTCATGGCTAATGATGAAGATATACACATGGGGTATGACCGCTGTGATGTTAGTTCGGTGGAAAAAAAAATTCATTCAAGTTTTAGGATTTAAATCAAAGATGAAGAAGATAAAGCAAGTGTGTAGAGATTTTGGTGAAGTGGGTCCTACAAATTATATTTGGTTACAGGATAGTTAGAATAGAAGGGAAGAAGTTGAGAAAAAGTGTTTGTGGAGCAACATGTGACTTATCCTATAATTACAAACTCAAAAGTGACCTATAATGTAAATCTCTCTAAAAAAAAAGCTTTTGAATATGGGGGGGGGAGTCTCACTTTCTCTCAACGGCCTTCTTTTTTTTAATGCTTCTGTTTCCTGATCTCTAACGGCTATATTTGTCCAGCCAATCTTCTTATTCATCCTTGAAACTGTGTCGTTTCGAAGCTTCCCGTTCATAGCATCTGCTGTTGTTTTGCCTTTTTAAAATTTATTAATTTTAATTTCTCTTCTTTTTTTTTAATTTATTGTAAATTTTCTCTATCTAATTATCTTGGATTTATTAAAGAGAAAAAGACCAAGATAGCACCAAACCAAGTTTTTGTCACAAACACAAGGAGGAAAATGACCAAAATAAGTTTTATTGAAAGGTAAATATGCATTTATAACCCTTGGGTTAATTATTCTAAGACTTAGGGTTTTTGAGGTAAGGGGTGCAGATTGGAAATATATCAAAATATTTAAAAATAAAAAAAATTAAAATTAAAATTTTCAAAACAAAAAAGTGCTATTTTGGTCATTTTATTTTTTTGAGTGCTATTTTGTGACAAAAACTTAAAAATGTGTTATTTGAGAGAATTGCCCTTTATTAAAATCTTCTAAGGAAAACATGATATTTTGTCCAAAAAAAACAAAATATCATTGAAACTATGATTTCAATCTATGGTAGAAAATATTTTTTTATTTCAACAAAAAAAATTAAATAGAATATATATGTGGATAAATTGTAAAACAAATTCCAAAAAGAATATTTTCATGACGTCTTTAAATAGGAGCGACAAAAAAGATGGAAGAGATGGTAGTGCAATAACCTCATACAAGCAAGTGATCAATTTTGGGTAATCAGTTTATTCCTACATCAACTTTCTTTTGATATTACAGTGGCTATATTCTGAAAACTGCCGGCCAAATTTGTAGTAAATTAAGATTTGCTGTGTGTCAAATCTTTGGTCAATCATCAGTCTAACCGACCATTTTCTTGGTATTTGTTAGAAAAAGGATGATAACTACATCATACTGCTTTGTCACAGGACCATAATCCTCTAACAAAGAGTTTCAAATCTTAACATATGACAATTCCTTTATAGATATCGCATTTGCTTTCCCTAGTACATCCAACTCGGCAATATCATGACTTGGGTTTATCAAGTTGGATATCAAGGAAGTCTTGCATTGCTTAGTTGCAGTCTATCATCATCTATGAAATTAGAGGAGGTGAAAAAAAAAAAAAATTAGAGGAGGTGGACAACAAAAATGTCTTATAGCGACCTTCTTTTACCTTTTTCCCTAGTAGATTCAACTTGGGTTTTAAAGATGTCATAATGTCGTCGATACTATTGGTGAGCTTATCTCTATTGCAATTGCAAAATAAAAGGTGTAATGCATTTATGTTTTGTATAATGATCCTAAAAGCAACGATGGGAGAAAGGTCAGATTTGAAGGAGCTGCCTTTGAAGAATTAACTCGTGGAGCAATGGGGTGGATGGTCTCCATTTTTTTTCCTAACCATATTGAGAACTTCATGTCTCTACCAAAGATCACTTCCCATTGATACTTTTGGCTTTATTCAATATGTTGTATTCATTTTATATTTGTAATCTCCCTAACTAGTGCCTAGCTCAGATGGAATTAATAGTGTAACTCAGCATTTGCTTCTGTTTGGTTCATTATCCTGAGTTTCACGAGAATTTGATACCATTTTGTATGAATTCGTTGAGTTTCATGTTTTGGAGTTTTTTTTCCCCTGAATTACATCAGTTTATGGTTATTGTTATACTTTATCATTCATCGCCATTTTTATAGACTTATAGTGCCGGCTACTTACTGGATTTACGTCCTTCCTTACCTACAAAGTAACAAAGTCAGGAGATTCTGATAAAGGTAGAACATGAAAACATTCTTCTGTGTCTTGCGGGAACTCGATCAATGCACGGTTAGACCAAGCGCATGGTTTAATACAGAGAAGGAAACCTTTGCCAAAAGTAAAATCATATCGAGACTGATTGTTCCAAATAGTTTTTAATTTTTTTTATAGGAGGCACATGTGTATGGGATTGACATATGTACACATTGAGATAGTTTTTCACATCTAGCTAGCAAAATAGCTAGATTTTACAGTAATATTGAAAACATTACGTATGTCTATTTATCTTTTATATATCTCTTTATTATTTTCTTATTATTATATTCCACTATGAATTACCCTGCAAGTTAAGCTAGAAAGCCTAGAATTATTGAGCACAAAAAGCCTTCATCTTTCCTTTTGTCCCCACCACTTCTCAATGCACTCTTTGTATTATGTATATACAAAATACAATGCGTGCATACCCTTCTATTTTTTACGAAGTTATTTGTGAAAGCAAATCGAAGACCTTTCTGACCTAATCACTTTAAGTAATTTTTCTTTGAAAATAAATCCCTACACTAATTAGCACTAATGCTTGTATTTAGGTAGTGTAGGCTCCTTTTTTAATAAACCCTATTGGTTTATTCGGTTGATTCCGAAATGAACTCATTTAGTACTACACTAGGTAATAATTGTGCATTGCACGGGATGAGATTATTGATTTTATTATCTTTTTAATAGGCATGGACATCCGGGTATCCGTCGGTTCTTTTGGATATCGGGTTTCTCGGGTTTGAAAAGTAAATCTTGTTCGGGTATTACAAAATCCCGAGTCGGGTTCGAGTCGGGTCCTCTTATGTTCAGATGAGTTCAGTTTTGATGTAAAAGAACCTTAATATAATAGAATAACTAATACATCTGAAACTGTTCAGATAATAGTAATCAAAGTAACCATATTATCCGATTCGGTTCGGGTATTTTGTATCCAACCTACCCGAATGTACCAAAAAATAACTAAAATTATTCATTAGACACTATTTTTTAAGTATTTCTATCCAAACTATCATATTTTATCCGAAAATACAAAAAAAAAATATTTAATATATTTAATTTATAATTTGAATTTTTAAAATAAGTATACATATAATTATAAAAAATATTTTTAAATATATATTTACATTTCAGAAATCTTCGGATACTAATTCGGTTCCCGGTTCGGATCGGTTGGAGTACCGGTTCTTCGAATACATCAGTTTATGATCCATTCGGTTATTTATCCCGTGTTTGATCGAGTTTGGGACCCTTATTTTTGGGTCGGTTCTTTAGTTCCGAATATTTTGTCCATCCCTACTTTTTAAGATAAAAATACATTATATCTATTTAATCTGGATATTCGTTCGGTATTACATTAATTTTTTAACCTCCTAAAAATAAATATCATTCTAAATTCATATGTATTTTGTTTTGTTCGATTGAAATGATCGAGGTTTTTCATTTTCTTCGGTAGTAAACCTAAAACTATTATATTTTTTTTGTTTCATGCTATATGAATTTTCGACAGTTCTTATGTCGAACAAATGATTTCATTTTTTAATTTCTAAATGCTTGCAAAATAAAATAAAATCTAAATAAAAGTTTAAGAAAAAAGATATTCAATATTATTTTTATTTTTTTGTACAAACAATTTTGGTGGTATTTTAAGATTTTGTATTTTATATAAGATAATATAATTAATATTATCTAGTGTGCAAATATATTAAGATTTTGTACAAGCAATGTTGCGTTCACACACTAAAAAAACTTTGTGTGTGAACACAATAAATGTCAAATGATTGTGGAGGCGATACGTCAGCTTATTAAACGAATATAGTGTGAACGTATTAATTACGAATGCATCTCTTTTAATATATAGGGGATAATGGACTGATTACCGCCTGCTTGATCCTAGCTTAGAATACCTTCTGACTAATGTCAGGGGATGAACCGATCATCTATTACGATCTCAAGCCTAAACCCAATCTGGCCAAAATGAAAACTTAGTTCTCATAAGAAATTAAACTCAAGACTGATTATCCACCAAACCCCAAAAGAATACCATTAGACTACCATTACTTGGTTAGTGTATACTATTTTTCTGATGTGTAAATGTAGACTCTATTTTAAGACATCCCTTATATATTATTTTAGGAGCACTAAATAAAAATAACCTTGTCTTCATGTGTGATTTACATGAATGCCATTTACACTTGGCAACTTCACATGCACTCTCACCACTTAAATCTAAAGACCCTTTATTAGCTAGAATAATTACAGGATTTGCCATCACCCGTCACATTATAACATTAACTATAATATATGATTCATTTAGATTTTCTAACCAAACAAAAAAAACGTTGATAGTCAATTCTATATGATTGTCGATATTTCAGTGATAGCAATGATATATATATATATATATAAATATAAAATGTGTGCATACATATATAGTTTTATATAACACATGTGACCACCGCTAATGTTATGTACTTTTATAGTTCTATTTATATTTTTCTCATACATTTATATTTACATATATATCATATATCGTATTATAAAAGCTTTCTTAATAATAACAAAAAATATAATGCATTACTATGAAAATGATGAAACGATAATGCATTCTTTTTGTATGAATACATCTTTTTGATCTGTGATTATAATGTTTTCTCGAAATCAAGATTAGGTTGAAAATTCTATGATCTTTAAACTATGAAAGTATAAAAAAAATGCATTACAATGAACGTGTTAAAAAAAAATATATTGCATTCTTATTTATATGAGTCCAACTTTTTGATCTGTAATATAATGTCGTCTCTATATCAGTTCAAAATATATTTTTTTCCTTTTTACTATGAAAGCTAGGTGATAACCCGCACCCTGTGCGGAGTGAAAGATTTTTATTTTAATCTATCGATATTAGAAATTTTCAAAATTATAAGCACAAATATTATATCTAATAGTACATATCGAACGAAATTGTGAATGTATATATAATGTACGAATATTTTTTTTATAGAAAAAACTTGTGTAATTGGTTATGTGTTAATTAGATTTAATTTATGTTAAAATATATAATAGTATGAAATAATTTTAACCTATTTATTTCGAATTTAATTCAAAACAAAACATATAAAATAGATTTATTGTTTGCATAATAAAAAGTATGATTATAATATTGAAAGAAACATAGGTAGTAGTAAAATAAATTACGCAAGAAACAAATTATAAGCAAAAAAAATGATAAAACCAAAATGCCACGAAAAAAATCTTTAGAATTTCTGATTTGCAATCATATACAGAGAAATAACTAAGAATTAGTTTACCAAACTAAACATAGCTGCTTACCAAATTAATTTAGAAAATATAAAACTAATTAAATGCATAACTTTTAATTTCAAATGTGAAATACTTACTCCATGTTTACTACAAAGAACCGGATCTTATGGTCAATGAAATTATTGTTCCCGTTCGTAGGTTTTATCATATATTCTTCAAGAAATCATATTCCTACTACAACCCCATAAATATTTGGTTCATATTTTCAGACAAAAAAACAACTTTAGACAGTCGCACTCAAAATAATAGCATTTTTGTGAACACTTAACTATAAAATAAATTTCGGACATGAATTTAAAAAAGCCATGAGTTTGCTTGTGAAATTGTTTGTATTAATCGTTTGAGTTGAGGAGAAGGGTGTGGTGATTTTGATTTTATTATAAAAACCACATATTTATACTAAGAAGTGAAATACATGTGGAGCAATAGTAATTATCTCCAAATCGCTGTAATTAAAGATAATATTACCTATTTCATTTCACATAACTTGCGCGATAATTATACTAAGACTAACCTAAATTAGATAGGCACCATAATGAAACTTCCTTTTATATGAAAAAATTAAAGTTCAAAAAATTCAGTCAATTATTAATTGATTACAAAAATTTGAATCCATAATATAACTTCCTTATATAAAACAATCACATTTTTGTTAAAAGAGTATAACCATAATCAACTCCCTAATAATATACAGAAATTAAGCCAATTAATGGCACCGCAGATTATTGAGGGTTTAATCAGTAAATTTAGTTACCAAAATCGTAAAAAAAAATATCAAACTTATTAGAAGTTTCCTTTTAACAAACACGATATCATTTGTCCTTGCAAATCACGTTTTATTTAATGCCACCCAGATTTGTAGGTTAGACATTTTAAAATTGATTAAGTTAACATAATAAATTTGGTAGGTTATATGAATTCTGTATATGTCCAATTACAGATTTGTTTTGTTTTTTTTATTATTATTTGATACTTGATATATAGACGACATTATAGTTAGACATTACACTATCTATGTAAACACTATAGTTAGGCATCCTTATTATAACACGTTTATATATATATATATATATATATATATATATATATATATATATATATAGTCTAACTATATATAGAACTTCTTGATGGTTACATTTTATATATAGTTAGACATTTTATATCAGAACCCATGTTATAGTTTGGTTTTAATTATTTCTCTTTATAAAAAAAACTGCAAATAATTTCATAACAGACTCGTAAATATAATAAATTCATATACTATATGTTATAACCCCAACTAACAAAAGAATGTGAAGTATATGTATAATGTGTAAAAATCAAGATAAATTGGATGAATATATAATAGAATTCTCTAACATTGTGAATATACTACATAGGATTGAGACTTTGCACATAATTTTTATTTTTGTCTAGGGGTCAACTTTAATATACAATCCTCTTGACGTGTATATAAGAAAATAATTCATCTGCAGATCATAAAATTATTCATCTTCAAGATAGGAAAATAATAAAGTCATAGCATTAAACGTTTACGTTTTAATTTGTTTGGTTAGTCAATAACAAAGTAGCTTATACTATATTAGTAAAGTTATAATATATTGATCAATGGCAATTCCTGTAATTATTCTAGTTAGCAAAGGGTCTTTAAATTTAAGAGATGAGAGTGCTTGTGGAGCTGTCACGTGTAAATGGCACACTTGTAAATCACACATCAACACAAGGTTATTTTCAATGAATGCTCCTCAAATAATATATAGGGGATGTTAAAATCTCTAATGGTTATAACAATTATAATGCATTCGTTTTGTATGAGTCCAACTTTTTAAAAAAAATTGCTGTAATGTCGTCTCTATATAAATGTTATATACGTTCACACATTCATAGTTAATGTAGGCTCTAATTTCATTTGTATCTCAATCAAATCCCTTATTAAATTTCTTTGTGTTAGTATTTGCATTAAAAAACGTATCAATCAAGGTCATATGATATTGTGATTGATAAAACTTTAATGTTTACCGACTTTTATATATTTTGTTAAACACGATTTTAGTAACCAAAGGCAATCAACATTAATTTCCTGATGGTATGCGGTTGGAACATTTGAATTAATTTAGACATATATGTACACGATTTTAGTAACCAAGGCAATCAACATTAATTGCCTAATGATATTAATTTATGCACATTTTCAATAAGACGATTATGGTTAGTAGTTTTTATCAAATATTGTGATTGTTTCACGTAAGAAATTTTGATTTCATAATCAATATTTACCTATCATTTATTATCAATGCGTAGTCCATTTACAAAATAGAATTAAGAAAAAAATTAGGAAATTTCTATCAGAATATCGGGTTTAGGTAAGTCTTATGATACACATGTTTATATGAGCCCCATAATGTTCCAGAAATCGCCGCTCTCAGACTGAGGTAATACATTTTTCACATATTTTGTTAACTAATGTTTTAAATTTCGCAATGTGATAAGTGATATTTTATTTAATTCCTCATTATATGATTGCGAACGAAGGCTTCAACTGGTGATACTATTCACGGCACTATTCACGTCCTTTTCTAAGAACTTGATGATCAGCATGATCATTTCTTATATTTTTATGCATGGTTTTATTTTTCTATTTCATATGTTTCTTTTTAACTTATATTTGTTTTGTTAAATGAAAACAAATTGTACTTATATTATATTCACATCATAAGAAATTATATTAGTATTTGTTTATTCTTATTAATTCAATTATATGATATATGATCGAAATAAATAATTAAACGAAACCACAATGTACGTAAAAAAATACGTGTAGTTTTAATTTTTTATGCATTTTAAATCATATTTCTTTTAGGGATGATTACTCAAATAACATTAATCTTTGTTTTTATTACTAGATTAACACTAATTTTTTTTTTATTTACAGGACTGTTTTTTGTACCTAAATTGCCCTCATATCTTATGTTAACAAAAAATATATTTACCAAAAAAGCCATTACTAATTTATCAAAAATAAAAATGAAATAAAAAAAAAATACCATGATTAATAGGATTAATCATTAACTACATCTATATCTTAATTAATCCTTTTATTCGCGAGGAGCTGGATGAGAAGAAACTCTCACGTCCAGTTCTGCAGTAGAGATGGAATATTTTCGAAATTGATAAAAAGTATGCCGTTGAAAACCTGCAGTACATGATGACAGATTTATTAATTTTGGGCAAATTTATTTTCTCCAGCAGATTTTACACGGCAGACTTAATATCGTTTTAGACTTTTATAAAAGAATCTGCCATACACTACAATAGACATATTTAAGTTCGCAGATTTTTGTAAGCTGGCAGACTTTTATAGCAAATTTTTGGTCCTATGATAGCAGGTTCTTAATATGTGGAAGATTTTTTTTTCCAGATCGATAATTTTTTCGCAGACTTTTTATATCTTGGCAGATTTTTTTACATTTGTGATGGCAGACTTTTTATATCTTGGCAGATTTTTCTACATTTGTGATGACAAACTTATATTATCTTATTTTATCTGTGGCAAAGTTTTTGAATAGTATTCATTATAGCAGACTTAAAACTAACTTTTAATTGGCATACTTTTATTTACAACATGGTAGACCTTTAGGAGTTTTATGTAATGACAGACTTTTATATAATAAACCAGATTCTGGTTTACTAATTGAACCTAATAAGATTAATTTTTTTGGTTAAGTAATGACAAAATTGAGCCCAAAAGATTGATCAATAATTACTAGGTTTAGCCGTAAACATGTCATTGTTTCTCATTTCGATTTGGACAAAACTCTCTTGTTTCTTTTTGGACAATTTATTTACTGGTTATACAATGTGTCCTCTGTCCTGTTGTACTCGGCAACCACAAAGACAAGATGAACAAAAAGTTAACAGGCATTTGCGTTGATTTATAACTAGAACCTATATTCATGTAGATATGGGTCAGTTTGATTCCAACGATTTAAAATTAAATTCATAATCAAATTACACAACTTCTAGTCATCAAGTATATAATGATTCTGAAACATGAAATACTACATAGCAGTCAATAAGTTTGTTTTTAAAACATGAAAAGACTAGCTGGTTTGTAAGTAAATGGTGAACAGTTTGGCTTGATCAAGTATAATCCAGCTCTTTCAACCTCAGAATAACTTCACAGCTGCTTCTTTAATGGATTCCCGTGCATCTATGCCAACTGATTCCTCGACCATTTGCAAACTTGCCAAGTGACATTTATGATTCATGCTTCGGTGTTGCAGTGGCATTTTCCCTCTTCAGACAACCTTTTTAGATATATTTTTGGACTCATCTCTCTGTCAAAAATGTACAATGTAATAAAAAAGACATTGTCCAAAACATATGAAAAGCGAGTTAGACAATTAGTAAATCAAGAGGGATTGGTGTAACTCTTATCTAAATTTTCAAACATATAACCCAATGAAAAATCAAGAACTTCCAAATTACTGGAGTATATATAATACTATTAGCGCAAGAATAAAATTTAATCAAGTATACCAAGGTATTGTAAATCAAGTTCAACTCTTTAGCAAGCGGAGATGAGCTTCTAGCAAACATGCATGCTATGAAAGTACTACAAACGAATGGTAAGGCTCTATAATAATAAAGTATGTATCGATTTATCATTACTAGTTATGAAAGCAACAATATAAATCATAAGTAAATTTGATCGTATATTCCACATCTCAGAAGCACCTCGTAATCAACTACCAATTCTTTACTACCTAGTAATCAACTACCAATTCCACAACTCAGAAGCGGAAACACACAACTACCAAAATGAGAAACCAAAAATCAAATAACATACATGGAATGGCGAAAAAAAAAAAAGAAGAAAGAGACTCACCTTGATGCCACGATTTGTAGGTCAATTGAATAGCTTCAACAGGAGATGAGGTTGTGCTTCTGAAGAAACAACTGAGAAAACAGTTAATAAAGCCACGACCTTCCACGGAACTGAGAATTTCAAAAGAGATCTAGGGTTCGTCAAGTGGATTTCGGATTTACTTCTCCTATGTGAACCGAAGGCTGTAGTGGTAAATCAGAGTTCGGACATGACCGAATCTATGAGGAAACATGTTACTAAAAAAGAGAACTGAGGGTTAAAATTTCTTAATTTGGGGATTCAGGATTGCACGAGAGAGAGAGAGAGAGATCGTGGGGGGGGAAGGGGGGAGAGAAAGTGTTTTTTTTTTTTAAGTTTTCAGATTTTTTTTTCTTCAGCAAAGCTTCCCCTTTAGGTAGAGTTTTTCATTTTCTGTTTTAAAAAACTATATTTAGTTTAATTCTATTTATTGAATGGGCATTTTGGACTTATACTCACTTTTTCATTCTTTCTTTGTTTTTGTATGTTATTCTAGTCATTCCAAGAAAAATATGTGTTATTGTAAGTAATTTCTCTTTCTTTTAATCAAATGTGATTATCTCTTAAAATAGTCTCATCCCGCGCAGGGCGCGGGTCATCACCTAGTGATCATATTGAAAATGATGGTTCACGATGTAGAATAAAATGTCTTGCATAAAAGTAAAAATATTTTAACCCCAAAACTGGTTGAATGTATTGATCAAATTATCCTGTTAAGTTAATCAGGAAAATGTATTTAATGTAGCCACTGGATAATTCACATCACTATACCAAGAATGTTCTTCAAATTAAGTTTAAACTAGATTCTAACCCGCGCTTCGAAAGCGCGGAACTACTTTTTGTTGATAAATTTATTAATATGTATTTGTATTTACTATTATGTTTAGGTACAGACGTTTGGTTCTCTTTCTTTCAGATTTGTTTTTTTTTTATTTTTCTGGTTTGAGTATAGTTTTTCATTTTTGGTTTAAAGAAATATATTTTTTGGTTGGTTATTTATGAATTTGAATTTGATTTTGAATTTAGTTATTTTGGGTTTTTTGTTCAAATATTAATATCGGAACCCGATAAAATTTCGAATTTAATTCGAGCGTCCGGATCTGAATAGGAATATAACTTATAGATCTTGATTATGATTTAGATAGCTATATTTTTCGCTACATTTTCTTATTTTTATTTTTTGTTATTGAATGTCTATATATTTTAAATATATTTAGTAATTGTAAATTATATAACAAATCAGAAACTTTATACCTCTATCTGATAATGTAAATTATACATTTGGCGTAGACGATAAATAATTTAATATTGTAGTTTGAATTGTGTTGTTTGATATTGTATAAACTGATTTAACATTTAATAAAATGATTTGTATGCAAAGTATAAACCGTACATCTAGTCTGGATCAGGATTCAAGCTAAGCACGATTATCTTACATTCTTATAGTGAAATAAATTGCTTACTTGATAAATTGAATAGTATGTAATTTAACATAAAAGAACTTTCATGAAACCGAATGTATCCTCTAATTTTATTTCATTTCCTTACAAATTTAGTAATCTATTTGCAAAGAGAGTCCAAGATGTATTACTTTTCCTTTTATCAACACAACTGAAAGCGACCTTGGGGATGGAACAAAGCGGCTCCGCGACTGCGCACCCTCTACTCAACTACTTGCATAGAGGAAGAGCTAGTGTGCGAGTTACAGCCAAGTAGAATATTCTCAAATCTACTTCCCAAGATATATATCCCGCTAAAATGGAAAAGTAGTTTAAAACGCATCCAACCATCAATTGTTTATGCAGAAGAACAACTTCTGTTACAATTATTAAACAGGTTGAAGTCCAGCCATCAATTATCTATTCTCCCATTGCTCTGTATATAAACTGCTCAACTGTTCCTCAAAAGAGTAAAATCTGGTGGTGGGAAATATTTGTGACTTGAGAGAGGTCCTTTACAAAGATCGAATACAATTCTCTGATCTATGTGCAATTAATAATAGACTTTAAAACTGATTAGCCAAAGTATAATTTTCTTCTCTTATGCAAATTGGAAATATCATTTTGGGAAGATAATGGCAATTTTTTAAATATATATGATGAATGACAATTTCTTACTTTAGGTGTATCTTCAAAAATATAGAAATAAGATATAATAGTAAACCAATAAAGCTTGAATTTAAGAATCTCTATTCAAGCTTCATTTGTTTGTTTTTTTTTTTGAATCAAAGCTTTATTTGTTTTATATGTTCTTCTCTTGGCTGATCAAACTTGTGTACCCTTTTGTGAATAGGTCAAAACGCTGACTCTAGTTTATCTATGGTGTAAGTTTCCTACTGATGTTTGTTTCCCGAGAGATTAAGACCTAAGAAAAGAGGTGGTACCTCTACTCAACGGGCTGCATTTTGCAAGTTTATCTCTTGCTGGTTTCACAAAATCATTTTCGGAAAATTGCAACAACAGTGTTGTGCCTAAGAAAAACTCTTTTACGTAAACATTAATCTTTAGACTCTACAAAAAGGTAAAAAAAAATGTTAATATTAATATAGGCTTTGTAGATTTAGATAAAAAAAAGATTATATGCTTAAAATTTCATCTGCAATTATTAGGTCCAATGACTCTCCACCAGAAACTATGTATTGTTTCCAAGAGAGCACTTCAACATGAATCTGCCATCCTATTTTGAAAGGTTTCACATAAGAAGACAATGTATCAAAACCAAGATTCAGAGTATATGAGATAATGAGAGAGGCTTCAAATTATACCAAATAAAGAACTGTATATTACTAATGAGTTTCTTTGTTTTAAGATACCCGAGAAGAAGGGTATATGGTGAATTCAAATTTAGTCTTCTTTCCATAATCAACAGAAACGTTTTAGCAACACAGAGACCTCAAAACCAGAACCAGTTCC
This sequence comes from Raphanus sativus, assembly GCF_000801105.2. Lineage (NCBI taxonomy): Eukaryota > Viridiplantae > Streptophyta > Magnoliopsida > Brassicales > Brassicaceae > Raphanus > Raphanus sativus. Next base: position 20,882,345 of record NC_079515.1, read on the forward strand.
ACCAGCAACAGCATTGAAGACCAAGAATCCTTGCTTGCCAATAAAGTTGTTGGCAAGTTTCCTCACATGGTCAAGATAAAGGTCCACAATCTCCTTTCCAACTGCAATTATATAAATTTAAAGAACTATTTGCAAAATTCTAAGTACAACAACGCAGGGAATGGTTTTCTCACCACATCTTGCGAAGTGTTAGCAACATCTTCTTTCCCAGAGATATGCAGCTCGGGATGAAAAAGCTGCTGGTAGGTTCCCGTACGAATATCATCAAAACCAGTGGGCTCGTATCAACGAAAACGCCTCTAGGGACATGTTTTCCTGCACCAATCTCGCTAAAGAATGTGTTGAAAGCAAGTGTGCGACACCAAACGTAGTATCATTGCGAGAGAAACAAAAGACAAACCACGTTTGTCCCTCAAAAAGCTTTGACACATTAAAAAAATAGAAATGGAGGTTAGATTATTATACCTGGGCAGCATGCCATCAGGCTGGATCCCAGTGTTCGAGGCCATAAAGCTCCCATCAGGAATTACGTTGAATCCCAGCTCAGCCGATATGAGTTCTTATAATTTTCTTCATCGTTTTCTCCGAGAAACCCTTAATCAATCGAGTTTGATCCTATATTTTATTTAGCCGCTTTTAAGGATTTAGTTGGTTAGATATAACTTGATAGAAACATGTGAAGGGTTATAGAAACATAGGAAAATTAAATGTGACACTAAAGTTTTTTTTAAGTCACAACATATTCAATAAGTCCAAAATTAAAACATGCCATGGTAATTTTCAAATAGGACTCTATTTTAATAGAGTAGATTTTTGTTCGAGAGATAAAATCAACAATCTTTAAATTAGTCAAAGACTAACAACTATGAATTTTCTTTATCATTGGACAATAAACAAACCAATAATACCTGGTTAGCAAAAATGTTAAAACTCATTAACCTATAACAATAGAATTTGAAAATTCTAACAAATCATTACAAATTCTACTTTCACTAACATTCCTTAAACAAGGTAGAAAATCCATTACGAGTGTTTCAACTTTTAAATCCATCCGTTGATAGAAGATGAACGACACATTGTTTGTACACCAACTCCAAGGAAATCTCGAGTTTGCCCTCCTTCTAATACATCCCCATTCTCAACTCTTCTACGCTTCAAAGGGTAATTCTGTAATTCATCTATCCTCGAAACGACCGTAACACTATTTCTAGGGTTCAGGGTCTCGTGATCAAGACCATTGTTACTCATCAAACCAACACTGTTCGATCCAAACAAAGCGAAGAACTTGTCACTGCCACCATCTTCTACAATCTGCCTCTGGTCCGAGATTTTCGACGTAAAATTCTGAAGAAACGCTGACTGGTCGTTGGTGATCGTCGGAGTAGAAGAAGTCGCGCCCATTTGAGCCGCTTTTTGAAGTAACGCAGTTGCCGACATATTTGCAACCGCCGCAACAGCTGCATTTGCGTCTTGTCTGATCTGGTCGACGTTGCTAAAAAGAGAAGGCACGGAAAGAGAGGTAACCGCGTTTGCGTTTTCATTATGGGCAAAGTTATTGATATTTTCATGTGTGATGAGTGAATCGCTTAACTCGCCGCTATTATTTGCGTTTCCAAAAACCCAATTATAATCCTCTTGCGGTGATTGCGGCTGCGTACAGTCCTCGTTGCTCACCTGATGATGATTGACATTTCCTCCCATCCATAGGGAGAGCGAAGAAGCAGGTTTCATGGCGTCTTGATGATGAAGCTGATCGAAGGTGGTGGTTGTTGTGATGGGGAAATGGTGGTGGTGATGTTGCGGTGCTCCAAATGGAAACGACGGTGGTGGTGATTGTGGTGACTGTGGTGATGGGATGAGTGTGCCCATAAGATAATGGTAATTAAGATTATTACCGGTGAGGCTTTTGAGATGAGAAGCTGCGTTTAGCCTAGCGGTTTCTTCTGCTAAGGCGTCACAAAATGCTCTATGTGTAATGAAACTGTCTCTCCTGTTTTGAAAAAAATTAATTAACAAGACAGCAATTAATCGAATATTGTAATCCAAGAAACTGTCTTATTCAAGAAAACATTCAGAAACTCTTCGAGTTATTTAGTTATAGACCCTACGAGTGCTACTACCAACAAGTCAAACAACAACAAAATAATCTTATCTTAGTTTTTTTTTTGAACTGATTTTTAATAATCTTAACTTAGTTATATACAAACAACATAATAAAACAAATTTAATTTGTCTGTATACATAGTCTAAAAATATTGTAGAACATATATATATACTTGAAGTAAAAGATTGTTTCGGTTTTGTTGCCATTTATCAGAGTATCTACCGGGTATATGTTTAGTTTGACTTCGTTATAAGAAAAGAAAAATGCTAACTCAAACATGATCAATTAAATATACTAATTACACAGTTAATCAAATGTTTGAACGAAAATTTATCATGTTATCCCCTTAATACCAAGTTATAATACTGAAATGAGCTATGTAATATTCAATACCTGGAGAAAATAGTACCACAGTCACATCTATACTCTCTAGTCCCACAAGTCTTTGAATGAGCCTTCCAATCTGATTGGACTGCATATCTCTTGGAGCATTTCCCACACTTCCACTTCTTCTCGCCATGTTTACGACAAAAGTGTTTCTTGATTCCGGTAAGGTCCCCGAGTGCTCTTGTTGGATTGTGATGGACGCAGCTCCTCTCAGGACACACATACACTCGTTTCCTTATTTCTTTGCTTGTCCTCTGCTTTAGCTTCCATGGGAGGTTGTGTCCTCTACGGTGAAGCTGTAGATTCTGGTCTCTCTGAAAACCTTTTCCACATATCTCGCAGAGGAAACGGTTTGTGGCCATAAGTGTCTTTGGAGATAGAGCTATGACTTCAGCTTCTGGATCTGTAGAGATCGAATTAATTAATCAATATTTGTGATCTTGATAATAGATTATACGAAAGAATGCATGAAATTTTGTAGTTCAAGATGGAAGAAGAAAATAGATCAAGAAGATGACTTTTCTTTCTTTTTTTCTTAATTAGGGTTTTAGGTAGTGATATAGTTATTTAATTATTACCAGGGTTTCCAGGGAGGTTTCTCTTCCTCTTAGCAAGAGGAGGATTAAAGGGTTCAGGTTCATGACGATGATCGACATGATCAGTTGCTGATAAGCTTTGGACATATCCTCCACTACTAGAGATGATTGTCTGTTCTTCAGCTGTCATGACTTCCTCTGGGCGAAAGTTTTGTTGAGAAATACAAAAGAGAAGGTTGAGACTAGAAATGAGATATAAAGGAAAATTAAGAGAGAACAAAAGGACCAGAAGCACTTAGACTCTTGTGTAATTAGAATGAGAGGATAATACAAAAGAGAAGTTATATTGGTTGTTTACTTATATAGGCACACACCCACCCTACACAGTTAAGCAAATATGTGTGATAAAAATAATATTCATCTTTCATTTTTTATATATAAGCACCTTGATCAAACTGTCGCAGCCATTTTCATTTATAATTAAACATATATTTTCCCATTTTTATCTGTTTATTAGTTAAAAGTTAATGGCGGTGGAACTTAACTTTATAAAATTTACCTGACTACTATTATTTTCAATATTTGATAGTTTTTTTTCAGTGGCAGTGGCAGTGGCAGTGCGTCATGACACACAGAAAGTTACTATGTCTGCCTTTTCTATTTGGTATGATGATCTCATTATTTGTTTAGCCTTAATTATTTTCTCGTATTTATTTGCTTTTTCATATTCCTGTAGGTTTTCTCATTATAGATTCTCTTAGTGTTATATTTTTCATTACAAACATATTTTCATATCAATTAGGTTTGGTTGAAGTTTTTGTAAGGACCGGATCAAAAGCATCAATAATTATGTGATAAGTAAAAGACTTGTGCCCTTTATTTTGGTTACAACAACTACGTGGTATGTTGTTATATGTAGAATCATAGTGCAATCTAGAAGTTGAATAATGGATTAAATTTTGAAAAAGCAAATTAAATAGTTGAATGTGTTTTACTTTAATGTTTAAACGATTAAAATGATTGTTACAAGTTTATATGATAGCCAACGCTTTATTGATCCTTTCATAATTGACTGATTGAGATTTACATTTCCGTAAATTAAGGGTAGTCAAAGAAGCAAACAGAACCAACGGCGATGGTTACATCTTCGTTTGCTGAGAACTAAACCTGCAATGCACATGTATCCATGCACGTGCTGATGAGGTAAATCCAACAACATACGACAAATCATTCAAGAACCTAAATAGGCAAAAGAGAATAATCGTCTGGTGGACAGTGAAAACAAAACCCATGGACATTATAAACTCTTCCTTTCAGTACCCCCACGTTAAAATTCGTTTTTCTTTTTATAGTTTCCCTTTTAATTGATAAAAGTATTTTAAGTTGAAAAAAGTATTTTAAATTGAATTCAAACAATTATTCTTGCCACTTAAAACATTTATATTTGACCAAATAGGATCAATCACGGTTAAAGAAGTATTGTGATTTTTCTTACATCATTTTCTTATTTCTGTGAGGAAAAAACATTTACAACTAAAAATGCGAATGCTGTCTAGAATTGAGAATAAAGTTAGTAGATACGAGTATCTTTTTCATGCTTTTGTATAAGGATCTTTTTGCAATGTTCCTTTTTTCTTTTTCTTTACCAAAGTTTTTTTCTCCCAATATGTCAAAGTGTTCTTTCCTTTCATATTTTATAAACTTAGTTTATATTATGTGAGGACTATAAGTCATAATAAAAAAAATCATAATATTTTAAAAAGTTCTATTTAACTATTTACATTAGATAAATGTCTTGTTGAATGAATTCATACTTGGTAGTAGAATTTTTATACCTGTTACAAGTAGATCATACTTAACACTTCTAAAATCTAATTTTTGATGATATATAAAAGTCTGGATCATAGCGTTTTTCAAACAAAAGTAAGTTAGTTAACTATATCTATATTATTAAAAGAGAAGTACACTTTAAAAATACCCCTTAGTTTTTCAAGTTATTTACAATGGCATGCCACTGAGAATATTAATTAAACTTCCTATAAAAATGTTTGTCTTAACTAGTTTATTAAATGTGTCTTTATCACTCTGTTTATTTATAGATAGTTTCTATTTTAATGTTTGTCTTTTTCAATTTAGTTAATGTGTTGTCCTAAAACAAAATTTAACTTCTCTTGTATTAAATAAATTCCGAAATTATATATTTGTTATCATAAAAAAAATCTAGGATATTAATTTTGAAATTATTTATTGTAGTAAAATAAAATTTAACTTCCATTCTCTATTAAAATAATTTCAAAATTAAATTGAATTTCCCTTTTCATCTAAACCAATGTTTATTCACCTCACATAGAGCTAGGTCTCAATAAGTCTAAAAAATTATCGTATGAATAAATTATCTATGTTTTTTTCCCAGTAAAATCTGTTTAACTGAACTTGCAGAGTACTCAATATTAAATATAAGATTAAGTAAATAGTTAAGAATGAGGCAATTGCCTATATTCTTGCTAACTACAATATTCTTAGGAAACAATTGATTTGTTTTATAAATGTTATGGACATTTATTAATTAACTATGTGTAACTAGACATGCAAACAATATACTTTGAAACAGAATGAAAAATAAACCAATTATTTCAAAAAAGATTTAATTACTCCATACCTTGATTCGTAAAGAAAAAACATCAGATTCACAAAGATAAAACATTAGACCCTCGATTAATGAGTTTTGAAATCGTCATCGCCATGGGAGAACACCGAAAGTCGGGATATTTCTTTTTTTCATTCTTCACAATTTTTTTCTAACCACCGAACGGTTACAAAACAAAATTGTCGGTTAGAATAAGAGAGGGGAGTCATGAGCCACTAGACCAACTTAATTTGACCTAAAACACTATGGCCCTAACAAAAAATATAATAACAATGAGCCAATTTTGATTTATATATGACTCAAAGTCATTTATTTCAACCTATTTTAAATTAACTAAATTGATTTATATATTTCATATATAATCTATCATTGTTCACTTTAAGTTTTCTTTATAATAAAAAAAAATTTCACACATTTGATTGTTTTTAAAAATTCAAAAAAAACTTAATGTATCACAAGTAACTATTAACAAATACATCATTTAGTGTAACTCAAAAATTAAAAAATTAAATAGTGTGCTTTTGTAACTCCTAGCTGAAAAGTAAAATAATTACAATGGGTTAATTAATTAAAAGAAACTAAGAGACAGATAACTGACAAAATGCAGGTGAATTTTTGGAAGGGCGAGAGGTCGTCAGGATGTGGGCTGACTTGTTACTATTTCTTTATATGTAATTTCCACTTTAATCATACTGTAATCATGTTTTAAGATTCCTATAAAATACTATTATTTATATTTATTTAATGTTTTAGTTTTTGGATTTTTCTTCTTGAACTTTGGCGGCACTAGAATATTCCCCTAATTTTCCGAGACTTCATTATACTTTAATGAGTTCCCTTTATCAAATAAAAAATAGATCTTGATCCGACCGACCGTGCAGATTTTATATTACTAAAATATTTTAGGTAATGCAATAAAATATATCAATAAATTAATACAATTTCGAGTATTATCTAATTTTATAATGATATTATGTGGCTTATAATATTATTCCTATAAAATTTATAAATTTTGTATTTTATAACAAAACTTATTTTGAAAGCATTATTATGTAACAATATTAATTTACATAATTTTGTTTTATTTCTAAATTTGAAAAATATGTGAAAATTAAATAAAGCTGAACTTACATAATAGAGAATTTGGTCTATAGTAATTAATTAAACCAATTTAGTATATATTTTTAAATAATAAACCTAATTGTTTTTTTGTAACAAAATTTATTTTGAAAACATTATTATGTAACAATACTGACTTACATAATTTTTTTATTAATTTAAAATAAATGTGAAAATTAAATTAAGTTGAATCTACATAATATATAATTTGATATGTAGGGATTAACTAAACCAATTTAATATAGATATTTAAACAAAATTAATGTTTAACTCAGGAAAATACACATATGTTAATAACACTAGACTAAAGTCTTATTTATACAATATGAATAAAGATCAAATGTTTCATCCATGAACGGAGATGTAAATTAATTGTATTACATGATAAAAGCATTTAAAGATAAGACTTCTAAGTGGTCTAACTTTTAAAAAAAAATCACATGAAAAGATCACAATTTCTGTGCTAAATAGATAATATATTTTTATTTTTAAAGTAGAAATAGAAATGAATATTTCTTTTTTTAAACATCTTTAAAAATATTTCTTAGTTTAGTTTTGAAAATAAAATCAATTTAAAATTGTTGTTATCATTAAAATGTTATTAAAATTATTTTATATAGTTATTAATTTTGTTTACAATCAAAAATAAACTAAAATTTAGTTTCTAATTATACTTTGTGATAATTAATATATATATATATATATATATATATATATATATATATATATATATGCGTTTTAACTATATTAAACGCGTTTCTTTATTGTTTAAATCTCGTTTGTTTATGTGCATATATATATGTGTGCATGTGAATCTATACTATTAAAATAGAAGTCATGATTTCTTTCATGTGTGATTTTTTTATTTAGACCATTTATAGAAAATTTATTAAATTTTACGTAACTTAATTATAATATCTTTTAATATTTTATTATTATTTGAAATACTAATAAATATCTTAAATAAATGTCTAACAAAATCTTTCAAATATCTTTTAGAATCTTTTTAAAATATACTTCGAAATTAGTTAATTTTAATTTTAATGTATCCAGAGGATGATAAAATAACATATGTATTTTTTATCAAAATAACATATGTATTTGATACATTTAGACCAACAAAGAACATATTTATTTAATCAGCATATTTAGCTCCGAAATGACCGAAACTATATTCATTCGAATTCGAGTAACGGCGCTTATACATAGTCAATATAATAGACCTAGTCTTAGTCTTGTATCTAACAAATTAATAACAAATCTTGCTGTATATATATAGACAGCTCATACCGTTTAAGTATCAAAAGTATTAATTTTAATTTGTACAGTCAATATTGTGATTTAGTTATAGTTACAGACATGCTTTAATTCACAAAAGGTGCAATAGTTATATCTTGGGAAAACGTGCTATTTCCCCACGAGAAGTATTGCATCCTCCCAGATGTCTCCCAAACTATGACCTCATCTTATATGTCCACGAGATAAAAGTTCGAAATCTATTTCCCCATAGAACTTTAGAAAACCTCTTATATCTCTCCGACATATAAGTTGAAAATCCTTAACCCCATAAAATCAAATTTATCTGGTTAAACCTATAAACAAAAACCATTTTAGTTAATTAAACCCGATTAAAACCTGATTTCGATCCAATTACAGTAATTAAACCAGATCCAAATCAGGTCTTTATCTTTCTTTTCTTGTTTAATTACTGCAATGAGATCTAAATAAGGTTTTAATCGGGTTTAATTAACGAAAATAGTTTTGGTTTATAGGTTTAACCAGATAAATTTAATTTTATGGGGTTAAGGATCTTCAACTTATATGTCGGAGAGATATAAGAGGTTTTCTAAAGTTCTATGGGGAATTAGATTTCGAACTTTTATCTCGTGGACATATAAGATGAGGTCATAGTTTGGGAGACATCTGAGAGGATGTGATACTTCTCGTGGGGAAATAGCACGTTTTCCCTTATATCTTCCATAAACTCACCGAAAGTGTACGAAACACACACATATATATATATATATATATGTTTTAATGGAAAACGCTCTAAATAATAGGAACGAATTAGTCTGCTGCATTGATTAATAATTTTATGGGAAAATACTTAAAATAATAGAATATGAACTTTCATAGTCACCTAGCTTTTTTCTTTATAAATAGTGCCAATTAAGGCACCATTGTTTCAAAATGTCTGATCTTTATATAAAATTAACAAATGAGTTGTTTAAGAAAACTTTCTAAAAGTCGTTATATTAAGGTGTGGTTGCTCAACTTAGTTTTTTTTTTTTTGTAAACTAAGTTTTTTTTTTTGGTAAAATGATAAATTTTTGTAAACTAAGTTGCTCAACTTAGTTGTTTTGAATAAATCTCATAGTATAATGGTTTTTGCTAACAAGTAGATATGCACATGTTTATATGTAAATGTAGAAGGTGAACGTGTAGATATATGCACATGTTTATATGTAAATGTAGAGTAATATTAGCATAGACTAGACCAAAAAAGTCGTAACATGGATTTACATAACACAACAGTAGCTAGAATCCGTACTTATTCTTGGGAGGGCACTAGAAAAATCACGATCTAGGAGATGTCTAAGCCACAGATACATGTGCATTCAATTTTATATACCTGTATTAAACGTATGTGTAGATAGACATAATGCAATAAACGACGTTTCAAAGAAGACAAAGTAAAGATCCATAGCATAGAAACTTGGCGATATATGAAATAAAAACAAAGACATAATGGAGATATGATTAGACTTAAAGTATACATATGTCACTTAGTGGATGATAATGGCCTTCTTGTTTTTACTCGGACGCAGTGCCGTGCCTACGTTTTCGTGAGCTCAAGGCGAGTTTGAAAATAAAAATATAATTAAAAAAAAATAATTAATATAAAACTGATAAAAATGAATAACTAACGAACTTTTTTGCTGTGAGAAAAAGAAAAAAATATTTTAATGGAACTCATGCATAAAAAATATACATAGTTCTAACAAAGACCTCAAAAAACATGAGCTACTCGAAGTTTTTTCTTTTGAAAAATGGGGCCCTAAATTTCAATGCTTAAATGTGAGGCCTGAGGCTCTTGCCTTTCTTGCACAAGGGTATGCACGGCTCTGCTCGGACGACCAATCCAATACATTTTCCGTCAAATTTGATATTGACACTCTACAAATCAAAATTGCCTATTTCTTTTATCGCTTTTTTTTTCAACCACGTTAACCTTAATCTTTTTATTTGAAACTTTAACCTTACTCTTTTCCGTTATACATTTCTAAACTTTTAGAGTTTATTGTTGCTTAATACAACGAAAGCAAAAACAACAAGAAAAAAGAATGAATGAATGCATTGTTACGTTGCTGGATAACGCAAAATGCCAAATATATTTTTTTTGGTCAACCAAATATATATATTTAAAAGGACATATTTGTAAGGAATTATCTCTATCGCTATTATTATTGTAATTAATTGATGTTTAATACCAGAATTAATTTACAAAGAAAATTACATTTTTATTTAGAAAATATAACATATGTGATTTATGATATATTTTTTCTCAATATATTTATCATTATATGTATGGTCCCCATTTACAAAGAATATGCCTACACTTTTATAAATTACGTGAAATTATATGGAGACCCCGAAGTTATTTATTTAAATGTTTATATACACACATTTATAGAAACTCATGTTATGGTACCCGGAACACCCTGTTCGAGAGTGTGGAAAGAGATTTAGCAACCGGTCATTGTCCACGGTTCAAAGAAATTATGGTATTCAAGTCTTGAATTAAAAAAAAAGACACATGTTATGATAAATTTATTAGATAAAACTGGTCACGTTCTATACATGAATTACATGTGAAAATTGAAAAATGAGATCTACAAGATTCTTTTTTCATGGGTCATTAAAAAAAAGATTCTTTTTTCATGGGTCATAAAAGTAATTAAAAGCTAAAGTCGCTTTCCAACTATTTTCCACAAAGTTGATTGAAACTGTCCATAGTGTAAAGCGAGAAAAAGAGAGTACTAATACCTAAAAATAGGACCAAGTGGTTGTTTACTGGAGTTTTTTACAGGCAGTTTACAAGTTTTATTTACATATGAAGAGCATTTCCATCAGTGAGATTTAGGTAGTTCGAATTCCAAGACAAAAAAATATTTTTTTAATTTTTTTTCGGTTTTTGGTTTAAAAAAAAAATATATATATATAACCGACCAATTGCGGGCCGCCACGTCACGTGGGGCCCGCCAAACAGTCAAGAGACAGATTCATACAGGAGAGGTTTCGCGAAACAGGTTTTAATTTTAAATGGGATCTACAATTATTTTAATATTATTTTTTTTGTGAAAAACTAAGAGTTTGGGCTTTGAACCCCTAATGAAGATGGCCTAAGACACTATGCTAATGAAGCAGTTTTTTGCAACTAGAAACCAAACTATTATAACTAAAGTCTTCTATCTAACTAAAGTGGTCCCACCATTTTCTTAATTTTTTTTTTGAAACAGACGAACATAAATTAAAAATTAAAAAACTTCTTCTTCCCATTTCATTTTTGGATATCATGTCATCTATCTTGCAGTTTCTCTTCATGGTACTTTCTGGTCTTCCTTCGTCATCATTGACAAACTCGAACGGAAGCTGCCGCGGTTTTGTCTTCTCCTTTGCAGCGAAACCATTAGAACATCTTCCTCCCCCACGTTGTTCTCTGCAACAATTGTCAAATCTAAAAAAAAACTCACTATTTTTGAAATTTGAAGTTGAAAAACTTTTTATAAATGACAAAACTACGATCTTGAAGTGTAATCTGCAATTAAAGTGTAAAATCATGGAAAATTGTGAAAAAGAAATCAATGGCGGCCGCAAAAATTATTGCAGAAAACCCTAAAAAATCTGGGAAAGACGAAGAGATATTTACCAAAATGCCACTTATTAAAAAATTGAAAATAAACAAGACATGTACACGTTCATGGATGTACACATGGATAATAACGTGTATGTACACTATTATATATAGTATTGTCCAGCTAGTAGTGATGGAAACACGCTCTCATATTTAACAGAAAACAATAATTTTCATATATCATTTGAGCAATTTCTCCATGGTTCCTTTATTTGTTTGCTTCATTATCTTTGTACATAGTGAGATAAGACTTGTGTAAGTATTCTACGAAAACAACTGAAAAGTCACATTGGACCAAGATATCTTTGACGCAAGAGATAAAGGTCACATTACAAACCAGCAATACGCACAACTAAGCATTTGATTGGATCAAGATGGGAGCAAAATATTAGAACTGCAAACACCGCCAACGTGTACACATGTATTTCACTGTCTACATATACAATTATTTTACATACAATTTCGTTACAAATACTATGTACTTGTATTCAAACATTAAAAATAAACCAAATACAAAAATAAACACAGTTTTACATGTGTACACATGATAAAAAAAATTCAACAATCTCTTTCAATATGAAAGCATGTTTTAAACTTCTAATTTGTTCAAGTTTCTACACGTGTACACGTCACAAAATGTACACACATATCGTTTGTTATTATTGCTCAAAAACAAAAAATGGTGTTACATATGAGTGTCTATGCATCAGTGTACACGTGGACACAATTATTCAAATGAATCATTGTACATGATAGTAATATTTGTATGTACACATGAACATCATTTGGTTGTACATCATTTGGTTGTACACATGAACATCATTTGGTTGTACACATTTTGATGGTGTACACATATACACACTGATGGATACATTAAGTAAGGTGGACAATCGTGGTCGTGTACACATGTGTAGATTTGTGGTTATATATATGTGTACAACTGTGGTTATGTACAAGATTATATATTATTTATGTACACATATGTTCGAAACATGATTATTGCACATGTGTACATTTTTTATCCAAATGTACATGAATGTTCAATATTTCGCATCTATACCATTTTATTTGTACATGATACACAAATTGAATGATATTTCATGATTTTAATGTCTTTGTACATGTGGATGATAAAAAAATCATCAGATATCATTGTAGAGTGTGTACATGTGATTTTATTATCCACATGTACAATGACATTAAAATCACGAAATATCACTCAATTTGTGTATCATGTACAAGTAAACATATCTACATGTACATTATACTATGATGCAACATTCAATTAGACATTTTACGAATAGAACCAAAATAATGAAAGTAAAAAATAGACACTGAAGCTGGTGTACATAAAAGTTAAAGGTTAACACTGAAGCTGGTGTACATTATACTATTACTCTGTTTTTTCTCTGTTTGTAATGTTGATATTCTTAACCTAACAAAACAAAAGTTTGGAAGTTTGAGAGGAAAATATAACAAAATTCTTCACAAATAAAAATATTGAATCAAAAATAAATAATACAAAAGATGAGGGATCGGATTTTCAAAAATGCCAAAGTTGGCCATTGTTGCTATCGAGCTTTTCACTGGTGGTGGCTGTGACAAAAAAAACAGGGCACGGCGACGACAATTCGGGAGATTCAGAACCAGTGCCACAGTTTTGATCAATCTCGTTTTAGTGTTTGAGTCGGAGATATATCCATTGAAAAAGAGCTTTTATACATCATGATTATACCACCATCAGAAGTATAACTTCACATATCTCAAAAGATAGATTAGATAATAAAGATACTGATTATAAACATATTTTCTGGAAAAAAATATTCTGAAAAAACAACCATCATTTTACAAAAGAAGAAATAAACTCAAGAAGAAGAAACGAAAAAGAAATGAAGAAGAAGAAGAATATGGGACCCACTTTATCTTCTCTCATAATTAAAAATATATATTATATTTGGTTAGTGTAATGAATATTTATTTAGTTAGACTTTAGCTGAAAAAAATAGATTTGGTTAAGAAAAACTATTTTAGTAGTGCAAACTGTCTTTTTTTGTTAATAAAAACTTAAAACTGTCATTGGATGTAATATTTTCTTGTTTATGCCCTTAACTACACATGCAACACGAACTTAAATAGTTCACAATATGCCTACAATAATATATATAACTCTTTTGAGCGATCAAATTCTCATTACCGACTATATATACATGTGACATGTATTTACAACTATTGGGTAAACTTATTTTTTCTGTTTGAACAAATATTGGTTGAACTTAAAAGTTCAGAAGTAAAGATTAAAAAACTTCTTTCATTTCTTTTTCCTTTTAACATTGTCATGTGTATAACCATGGTTAAATCTGTCTTTCAGTTGAGACTGGTCAAAGGTATGATTCCCATGATTCTCATGAATCATCAAGTCAAAATTATTAAGAATATTTTTGTGACTACACAATTAATATGTTTTGCGATGCAGTCAGTAGCATATACATGGTGAGCTAAACTATAAGCTTTACCATTATATTTTGATAGTATATCCATAAATCTTTATGCAAATCACCATGAATTTAGCTAAGCAAGTCATACCAAAAGAAGATAACCTTCTCCATGATTTGTTTGACTTATCTTACAACAAATCATTGAGTGATGAGGAGATATTGCATTTTCATGCTACATATATTAATATATTTTTTTGGCAAACATGGCATATATATATAAAGAATAATAATTGGAAAACCCTATTTGGAATATCTAACAATGCTACCAAACGGTCAAATTTGCCCCACCTCCATCCATAATGGTTCGTTGATGCATTTGAGCTTGTAAAGTCATATTAAAAAGTTGTTGATCATTACTTAAAAAGTGGTATTTTATAATATATTATAAATTTATTAAGTCACTAAAATGTTATTGCGTTCATGATTAAAAGTAGGCCACATCAAATATAGTTTCTTTTTTGGTAAAAAATCACATCAAGTATAGTTAAAATCAGATGTGTCAAGAATTCAAAGGTTCTACAGAAAAAACAAAGCGTCTTCTCTCTAAAAGAAAAACCACCGTGATTCAGTGTTTCCGGCCGGCGGAGTGGCTCCTATAGCCACCGCCGGTCCGGCTCTTTTTCATTTTCCTTCGGCTTTAGTTACTTTAGCTTATATAAAGGTTTATTATCGGCTCCGACGTTGCATCCTCCTTTGATGGGCGTTCGGCTTTTGCGCCGCCGCTGTATCTTTTGGTTAAAGGTGAGCGGTCGGATTTTGATTCCGAGTCGTGCAGTTTAATCCGTCTTCGACTGCGGCTCTGTTTGAATTCTCGGTGTTTTCCGAGAGGTGCTTATGACGGTGTAGTGGATTCGGGTAGCAAGGAGATCTAGTCGCGGGTTTGTGGAGTTCTCCGACGAGAAAAGCTACGGTGATGGTGATGGAGTTTTCGTGGGATAAGGATGAGATCTTGAGTTTGTTCGATGAGGCTCTCCTATGGATCCCGACGAAATCACTGGTCGCGAGGGTTGCAGTTTCCGATGCGTTTCGGCGGAACAGTTTGTTTGTTTCGTTTGCTCCGGCGACGGCGTGAAGACTCGGCCACGGTGGGATGGCCGGTGGTGACGTGACGTGGCGATGTCGAGGACGCGTGTACCTCATAGGTGAGGATGTCAACACGCGTCGTATCGTTTGTCTCTAAACTCGACATGTGGGCTCGACGTCTTGTGGACTAGACCGTTTAGTTTCTTGGGCTTTTGTCCCATGTAATCTTTCCTTAGCCCTTTGATTTTGGGCTTGTTGTAATAGTTGGGTTTCCCCTTGGACTTTTGTCCCTTAATAAATATTAATAGATGGCAAAAAAAAAAAAAAAATCAGATGTGTCACGCATTTGTATAGAAATAGTTTCTTGAGACTTTTTTCTTTTTTGCCATCTAAAAAAATTATTATAAAAGGCTATAGCCCAAAAGTACAGGGCCCAAACTTTTTACAACACAAAAAATATGGCCCAACCGAAAACAAAACAGCAGAAACTAAAACATAAAGGCAAAGTCCAATCAAATGTCTAACAAAGATGCCCGTATATACGCGTCCATCAAATAACCGAGAAAGAAACATGTATTTCAATCTCAACCAAGGAGGAAAAACACGCGTTACAGAACCATCACCGCCTTGACTACCTAAGGATTCAACACCGCAACTGAGTGGCGTTATGCCGAAGGTATACCGGAACCAGGAAACCACCACAGACATCTTCTTCGCTTTATCCTTTTCCAACGGAGAAATTCATCGATCTATTCGAGATCTCATCCAGAGCCATCAAGCTACTAATCCCGATCTTTAACATACGGAAGCCCAACACAAATCATTTCCTCGCTAAGCTCCGTCCTCGGAGAGCATCAAACCTACCGAGTCGAGGTCTCATCCAAGGACTAAAACCATCCAACTGAAAACGAGAGAGGCCAAACTCTTCCTCTGAAAAGGTCAACTTCGGAACCAGAATCCCATCACACGACGGGGCTTTAAATGGAAGCCGGCGATGCGAAGCTTTGAAAGCCTCCATCCCCCGGAGTCTTTGGCCGGCGACGACAAAACTGTAGAAGTCTTCTCATCCCGGAATCGTAAGGGGAACAACAATTCTCCTTTCTCTCACAAGACATGCACAAAAGAAAAGAAAAAAAAGAAAGAAAAAAAAATACAAACCAAGCCGATAGTGGCCGTGGAAATGGAAGCCCACTCCATCGGTCGGAGCTACTGTTCACGGTGAAATTACTCTAGAGAGAAGGCAGAGAGATATCTAGAGAGATAGTCTATTTGTATTTGTGTTACCATCTACATGGTTTCTTGAGACTTAATTTCTCTAAACACCATAACTATTATTATCTAAAAAACAAATTACGACCAAGAAAACGTACATATGCACATGCACTAAATTTATGATGAGACAGGATCTTCACATGTGTCAAGAAAGTTTTTTTTTCTTTTTGCTAAAAGTGTGTCAAGTAAGTTCCTTTTTGTAACTTAAAAACTTCAAGACTATTTTTGTGTCAAGAAAGTTCTTAACGTACGTTTCTTCATTTTTTACATAGAAATTGAATTATTCGTCAAAAACAGACATATCCAATAGACCAATAGACGATCAGTCTGCAATGGATTGTTACACAAATCAATCGGCTTAGCTTATAGGGTCACATGTTAATCCATTAAGTTGTCAAAGAATGGGCTGTGGAGGCCTAATTTTTAAGTGTAACTTTTGTCAAGAATATTGCTGTCCCAACGAGGCTGTTTCAACAGAAAAGAAAGTATCAATTGGTGAGGCTTTAACTAAGGTCAAAGAGCAAATTATTGAAATCATTGTTCTCAAGCCTTCGCTCAACTCAGCAAAAAACATCTTATAAAAACCTTCACCAGATGGAATATGATTGATGATCATTTGCTCGAATCTTGGTGAAACGAAAGCTAAAAGCCGCATATTTAATATGGAAAGCCAAATATTATGATGAGTTTTGACTTTCAATTTTGGAAAGAGTTGACTGTTGATATTACTATACACAAATAGTCAAATACATATTCCAAGAGTTGTTAATTACAAGAAAATATATTTCTGTTCTTTATATATATATTTCTTGTTGTTTTGTTTATGATCAAACCAATCACATAACAATCACAAATTCACATAGGTTAAGAAAATTGCATACAATATCAACAAGTAAATGCAACAAATAGAAAAAAAAATCAAAAGACAATTAAATAAACGATATATGAGAATTGCAATGATGAATCAAAGCCATAAAGCACCAGCTTGTCTGAGAGTAGGCCCTAAATCACCATTAATATGAGTAGCCATTAGATTCTCTAATCCTCCAAACAACTTCCCTCCTATGAACATGACTGGTAGTTTCTCTTTACTAATCACGTTATTACCCAGCTCACTTATGATGATGTTGTCGTCGTTGTTGTCTCCTTCATCAATCTCAACTACCAATGGGTTCGCTCCATGTGTCAGTAACAACCGTTTGGCTACATGTCCCATACAACAACCTTTCCTGGCAAACACCACCGCAGCATTCTCCATCACCAATACGTTGTTAGGTTTCTTGGTGCTTAAAGATGATGGTTTTTGTGGTGATGATGTTAACCATGATAATGATGATGATGGGCATGGTTTGTCTTCATTCTTTGGACGGAAAATGTTATTGCCCGGTATGGTCTTCGTCCATGATGACTTGTATGGTCTTACTGCTTTTTGCATAATTGTTGTATGAGAGAGAGGAGAGAGGAGAGAGGAGAGAGGAGAGAGGAGAGGGGAGAGAGAGATAGAGTCTTGTTTAGTATGGTTGGGTTGGATAGGTAATAGATTGGATTAGAGAATTTATATAGAGAATTTTGAAGGGCATTTCGTTTTGGGGTCAACTTAACGTTAGCATGTATAAATCGTATTCTCATCATATCCGAAGCAATGTCACCGTATCGATAATACATATCTATGACTATACTTAATCATTTCATTAAGGTTGAGTGTAAATCATCCAATTTTTTTTTTGGAACATTGTGTTTATTAAAAGAAAAAAATTGAAGTCATTGTCGGAACAAGAGTGCGACAGATCAATTTTAAGTATAATTGTTCTTTTAACGCTGGATAATTATACTATTATAACTATGAGAAATATTACAGACGATTTCACGGCCGACAGTTTTACCTATCGTATGAGGATTCACGTCTGACTGCATTACATGAGTCATCTTATAGGATCTACGCATGGTACTCCTTCTGCTATGCTGCGAATCTTTTGTAAGCATTTTTCCTCTTAATTCGTATAATTCTGTTTTCTCCAGAAATTGAAACTCAGACTTCTTGGTATAGAAACATTAATGAACCATCAGTAAAACCAATGAACAATGTTATTATCTTTTCTTTTTTTGGGGGTAAAATGTGCTATTATCTTCTTCTTTTTGTTTAAATGTTAAATGTTAAATTTTTATTATCTTAAGGTAATGTCATGTTTAACCATTGTAATATAGATAAATCAATGACTTGCACGATGTAGTATTTTTCTAATATCGGTTGATGACGACGTCATACTAAATGGCTTACGACAAGGCTGATGTCAGGAGATTTCTTTATTAGTTTTAGACTTAGGTCATAATCTAAATTGTTTTCATTTTGTTACGCGTATGGATAAATGCAAATCAATTGTGTGGACTATTAGATTTTAAGATCATTTTTATTACGTCATGACCATGACTTGTTTTCTCTAACATTAAGAAATAAAGAGATCGTATATTGTAGTTGAAACTTGGAAGAGATCTGCAAAAAAAAATACATTGCATAAACGTCACGAGCACCATAAAAGCAAAGTTGATGACATCGCGATTTTGTGGAAAAATCTTACAAGTACAACCCGTTTCGTCAAAAGGAAACAGCTGACGTCGTGACTATTGTGATAGAGGTCCCTAGTTTGAGTGACCGCTGTGACAAAATTAAAATTTAACATGCTTTGATTTCGATATTAGAAATACAGATTTTGGCCCTGAACCTTCTTATATGGCGTTTCCCTTTAACTTTACGAAACAGCATGTCGTTTATCCTTGTTTTAGTTACAACGCATTTAGTTTGAATCATATCTTACTCCAAATATTTTATTAATACGGCCATCGCTCGTTTCCAACTATTTTTTTTTGGTAGAAAGAGTTTCCAGCTATTTTAAGACATTCATTTAATAATACTCCCTCCATTTTATATTAAGTGTCGTTGTAGAAATTTTTTTTCGTTGCAAAATAAGTGTCGTTTTCGAATTTCAATGCAGAATTTATTAATTTTATTCTGTATTTTATTTTTCTATTGGTCGAGATACATGGGTAATGATGTTTTTGTATGGAAAATATGCAAAATTTAATAATTTCTTAATCCGTGTGCATAACTCTAAAATGACACTTATTCAAAAACAGAGGAAGTACATGACAAAGCAGCGGTCAATAGGCCTGGACACGAATCATATAATAATATATTTTTTTAGTATTTGACGAAGTACCAATATCTATTTTTTTTTATTTGCTTTGTTTTGAAAAGACCCGTTAATTTACTTTATAATAAAAATATAAAGTAAAAAACTAATGAAACTATATGTTTTTTTAATTTAAAAAATTAATAATTTTCTTATAAAACAATTTCTTTTAGAAAAACTATATTTTGTATTAAGATTTATATTCTTTTTAATTTAATATTTTATAAGTAACTTTTAAAATAAAACTTGATAGAATATATGTTAAATAATAATTATATAATATTATACATTTAAAAATCTATATTTAATTCGTAGATACATATTTTTATATAAAAGTTGGAGCGGATCGAATATCCGTTTCTAATTTTTTTAGTATTTGTGATTTGCTTCTTTTTAACGGATATTGATTTTTAATATTTTCTTTACTTTACGGATATCTAGATTTTCCGGATCAAGAAAAATAACAAATCGAATTAAATTTAACGGATTAAATGCTTAGCATTAACCGTCGGTAATAAGACATTAGATAAGAGTTTTACTTGGTCAAAATATTAAAATAAAACACTTTTTTATCATCACAAGCAAAATTTGCCTGAATTTCGTCACCCGCATAAAACTCTTTCCTCACAGGTAAAAAGAAGAGTTTTTTACACTCTAAGGCAGTTTTAAGATTTTAATTACAATCTAGGGCAGTTTATGCTCTTGAGGTAGTTTTTTGTAACTAGAAACCAACTATTATCAACTAGTTTCTTATCTTTTTTTCTCTTTCTTTTTCCTTTTCGTCTTCTTCCTCATTCATTCTCTATTTTATTAAAAAATTCATATTTGATTCTTAAATTTCTTTTTTTCAAATTTTTTTTATGAAATCGTTTTCTCCATCACTCGATCTATCTTTTAAGATCTGTGAAGCTATAGTTTTGAGATATATGTTAGATGCCCAACATGTTCTAAAGTTGTGTACATTCATTAGTGTACATGAGTACAATAAATGTTAATGTGTAAAGTTGTATATAGTTGTGTACATTCGTTAGTGTATATGTGTACATTCGTTAGTGTACATGTGTTGAGTTAGTGTAAAGTTGTGTATATGTGAATATTCAAGTGAATCATTGTACATGATAGTAATATTTGTATGTACACATGAACATCAGTTGGTTGTACACATGAACATCATTTGGTTGTACGTATTTTGATGGTGTACACATGTACATACTGATAGATACATTACGTAAGGTGGACAATCGTGGTCGTGTACACATGTGTACATTTGTGGTTAGGTACATGTGTATAACCATGTTATGTACAAGATTATATATTATTAATGTACACATATGTTCGAAACATGCTTATTGCACATGTGTACATTGTTTATCCAAATGTATATGAATATTCAATATTCCGCATCTATACCATTTTACTTGTACATGATACACAAATTGAGTGATATTTCATGATTTTAATGTCATTGTACATGTGATAATAAAAAAAATCATCAGATATCACTCATGACATTAAAATCATGAAATATCACTCAATTTGTGTATCATGTACAAGTAAAATGGTATAGATACAGAATATCGAGCATTCATGTACATGTAGACGTACTTCAAAAAGATTACAAATGTTGTTTTACAAATGTAGAAAACATTTTGAAATGCATTACATTTTAAAATATTACAAGTAGCTCGATAATAAACATATCTACATGTACATTATACTATGGTGCAAAATTCAATTAGACATTTTACGAATGGAACCAAAATAATGAAAGTCAAAAATGGACACTGAAGCTGGTGTACATAAAAGTTAAAGGTTAATACTAAGAAACTGTGTACAAACAAAGATAAATAATGTTTTTTCGTTGCAGTAACGTATAAAATTTATTAACATTTATATGTACATAATGTACATGATGATTGACTGTCCACGTGTACACAATCTTGACTTGACATATACATTGGTTTAAAAAACAATGTGTACACCGATTACAAAGCAGCGATTACAAAATATTATCACCGCAAATATCGTCAACATGTACATTAACACCTTGTAAATCAACTTAATTAGTTGATTTAGATGATTTAAGTATAATTTAATTGTTAATATTATATTTACATACATAATTGTATAACCAGAGTCTAGAATACATACATGTGTGTATGTGTACATGTTTATATATGTATATGTGTACAAATGTACATGGATATATGTTTATGAAGTTAGTGTTTTTGGACATCAACATCTGCTCATCCAGCCCCCCATATATTACTCTGTTTTTTCTCTGTTTGTAATATTGATATTTTTAACCTAATAAAACAAAAGTTTGGAAATTTGAGAGGAAAATAGAACAAACTTCTTCACAAATAAAAGTACTGTGTCAAAAATAAATAATACAAAAGATGAGGGACCAGATTTTCAAAAATGCTAAAGTTGGCCATTGTTGCTATCGAACTTTTCACAGGTGGTGGCTGTGACAAAAAAAACAGGGCACAGTGACGACAATTGGGGAGATTCAGAACCAGTGCCACAGTTTTGATCAATCTCGTTTTAGAGTTTGAGTCAGAGATATATCCATTGAAAGATAGTTTTTATACATCATGATTATACCACCATTAGAGATATAGCTTCACATATCTCAAAAGATAGATTAGATAATAAAAATACTGATTATAAACATATTTTCTGAAAAAAAATATTCTGAAAAAACAATATCATTTTACAAAAAAAGTTTTAAATTCAAGAAGAAGAAACGAATAAGAAATGAAGAAGAAGAAGAACATGGGATCCACTTTGTCTTCTTTCTTAATTTAAAAATGTATATTATATTTGGTTAGTGTAATGGATATTTATTTAGTTAGATTTTAGCTGAAAATGTAGATTTGGTTAAGAAAAACTACCTTAGTAGTGCAAACTGTCTCATTATGTTAATAAAAACTTAAAACTGTTTTTGTGTGTAATATTTTCTAAAAAGAAATAAAAAAGACGTCTGAATCATGGTGGCGCCGGCATAGCGTCATTAAAATTAAAGGGCACATGTTGCTATGCTCATACAAATTTCATACGTATGCACTTATATTATATTCTCTCCCATACAAATCTTTTCTGATAGGTGGATAATGTTGGCAACTAGTGGAAGAAAAGAAAAAAAGAAAAAAAAGATGTATAGGAAGTTAATAAACAACAAAGAACAAAAACGGAAAATACTTTTATTTTATAATCTTAAGCAGAGGGATTGCATGGACCAAATATTCGGAAAACCAGCACATTCTTATCCAATAACCATGATGTATCATACTATATATCTCTTACTCTAGCTATTCAATTTGTATATTTTGTACTCAATTAATAAATGAGAGGAATTTGATTAGAGAATCTATGCAAGGCTAATCATAAGATTTATGAAGTTGAAACCGATTATAATTTAAAGATTACATCATTTAGACATATGGTAGAAACTTTATAAATTAATACTCGATAAATTAATAAACATGGTAAATTAATAAATTTTTCCGATCTTAAGTTGGATCGATATAAAATATGACATAATTCGATAAAATAATAAGATAATAACATTTAGAAAACTCTTGGCAAAATATATGCTCTCATTGAAATAAAAATTAATAATTATGATATATATAAATTTATATACATAAATATATAATTTTATTGTTTATTAATCTTCAAAATGAATTGTATCTCTATTTTTTATTTTTATTTTAATATTTTGGTGTTGTTTTATCTAATTACATTTAAAAACTCATTTGTATACTCACCAATGTATTCAACTTACAAAAAATGTATTAAATAATCTCATAAAATAGATTAAATTCATCTCTATAAAGGTTTAACTAATATTCAATCCGTTTCTAAATAAGTGTCACCTTGACATTTTTTACACATATTAAAAAAAATGACGGAAATATATGTAAGTTGTTATTAATTATATTTCTTTGACCAATAATATTTGAGATAAATAAAATTATTTATAAAATCAATACAGTTTACAATTAATTTTCAGCTGAAAGTAATTATAATTTGTATTAGAATTATAAAGTGATACTTTTTGTGTAACAAGAAAAAATGTCAGAATGACACTTATTATGAAATAGAGAAAATATTATAACGCAATAAAATATTCTTCATTTCCTTTAGATAGAATATATATTTTTAAAATAAATCTAAAGATATAATTTTTAAAAATTAATAACTCTTTAGATTAATAAATTACCATAGTCTTGATATTATTAATTTATAGAATTTTTACGGTATATTAGACAGCTTGACGACCAAATAGTCGATACATATAACTAATTTCTTAACTTTTGTGGGGTATACATTGTTTCCCAATCTCAAGGTAAAGAAAATCGAAACAAATATGATTATCAATGCTATTAATTTAAGGTCCTATTTTTATCTAGTGATAGGAGTTGTCACTTAAATTTTGGACCATATCATAAATGCTTAGATAATATAACATGCTGCTTAAAATAAAACCTACCTACTTAAATTAAACCAACTTCAGCTAATAAATCAAACCAAAGTCTTATGAACCTGCTTTGGTTATCTATTGGTACAATAATTAATGCAAAATTAATTACTCAGCCCACAAAATGTTGTTACATACCTTTCACTATAAATATGGAATATGTTCGTACTGATTACAATATGTACAAACATAATTGTTGCAAACTGGACGTAAAAAAAAATTGTTGCAAACTAAACTGAATTTATTAAAATTCAAAATCATCAACTGCAAAACAATTAAATAGGAAAGACATAGTATCTAATATTAGCACATTGAGCTGTTCAGATATGAAATATTTATTCAGTATGTTAACTATAATTTGTGTATTCTAATTTCTAAAGCTAAAACTTTGAAAACTTAACAAACAATTTAGGGTTGACATGATATATCTCCATATATTCAATATTTACTAACTACTTTCCAATATATAGATCAATAATAATAAATCTATCAAAATACACATATCAATTACTTCGGAAGTTTTAGGAATCTTCAACTGTAATAGGTTGATATTTGTTGTCTTTTAAAATGAGAATAATCAAAATATTAGGCAATCAAAATATTTATAATAAAATTTAAAATTTAATATCAGAATACACTTATATACATATATCAACCGACTAAAATGTATCATTATTAACATATTAAAATTTGATAAGATGTGCACCAAAAATATTCCAAATTTATGAATTTAATACGACTGCGATCTATAAATATATCTGGTTGAATTTTAAAATAAAGGTTATACTCTATCAGATAAGAAATCTAATTAACAAGGCAGTGAGGAATATAATATGCTCTCTCAAGTACAAGCCACAACACAAATTAGGAGGATTAATGAAGAAATAGTTCCAAGTTACAATTTAGAAAAAAATACAGTTTTTTCATCTTCCAGAATTTTGTCCATAGCAAGTGATTGATTTGTACATAGTATTTTTTCAGTTCAATAAATTTGAAATTTCATTAAAAACTAAAAATGTGACCGAAAATATAAATACCTAAATCAGATCAAGATTGAAAATTTAATATCTCTAATACTACCCACAAGTTCGAATTGCACTCAAAATTTGATAGAAATATTAACATTGTTATTTAAACAAAACCAAAAAACCAAAATAAAAAACACCAACCCCAAATTCATAAGAACTGAACTATTACTATATTTCTATTTTCTAAACCGAAAACTAAAATCCACAATTTATAAAATATCATAAAATATATAATTTTATTTAAAACATAAATTGTAAATATAAATTATTCTGCGCAAATGCACGGGTCAGAATCTAGTTATCATTATATGTAATCTAAATTCATCATATTTCCCGAAAACACACCAGAAAATGTCAACAATCAGTTCGACTGAAAATGGTGAACTACTACCGACCAAGGCCAAACAGAGTCTCTCAATGTGTCCACTTGCAAGGACCTAGCACCGACCAAACTAGTGGAACTTGCTATTTCCTTCTTTTACTTCTTAGGGCTAGACTCCAAGTTTGAATTATTTATTTGATTTTTAGATAGTCATATGATATAAACACGTTTTCTGAAAATATGATATTATAGGATCAGTTTATACTGTAATTTTTTTTTGATTTTTTTTGATTTTTAAACATTAGAAAAATATATTGCTAATAAAAGTAATCTTATATTTTTAAGAGCTAAATTATCTTATTTGTTAAATTTGTTAACTGAAGTTTTGTTTTATATATGTGTATATATAAATATATTTTCTTTTTTTTGCTACAAGTATATATATAGATCTATATAAATTTAATTATAGGTATCTCTCTTCTTATTTATGTTTTTGAGAAAAATATAAGGAAAACAAATGTAAATTTAATTTGTCATATATATTTTCATATTTCATACTCCCTCCGTTTCAAAATGATCTATGTTTTAGAAAAAATTGGTTTTAAAAATATATATATTTTACATTTTCAATACATATAATAATGATATATTGTAAACTTCAAAGACATTAATTGTATTTACTGAATTTTGATTGGTTAAAAATTGTGGAAAATAGTTAACAACGGTATAATCAAGAGTTTACGTGTATTTTTAATATATGTGAAACTCTAAAACATACATTATTTTCAAATGGAGGGAGTAATATTTATTTTTCTTATCTATGTTGCTTTATAAAAAGAAAACTAAAACTAAAAGCTAATAAATATTATTCATAAAAAGGAAATAAATAGTTATTGGTAATGATAACTAGATATAGTTTTAGTTTTAAAAAAAAAATTTGTAGTTGACATATAAAAATATTGGCGTGAACACAATACAAACTCTCAGCTATACTTATTACTTATCATATGTTGGACCAAATGATTGATACATATTACTACTGCTTAATTTTTAGGGCCATAACGAATGTTCTGTTCCATTCTCAGAGCCAAAACGGATCAAATCATATGAATAAGATTATTATTAATTTTAAATCCAGATTCATCGAATTTTCTGGAAAACATAAGAAAATATATATCAACAAATTGTTCGCTAAACATGATGAACAACTACTGACCAAAGCCAATCCGAGTCTTAATATTTCCACTTGAATATTTCCAGAACATAACACAATAATATGGACGAAACAGCCATTTAGAACATCTTCAAAAGATATTCTATTATATAAGTTTTAATTTTCTGGAAAACATAAAAAAGTATTAACAAATTGTTCCATTGAACACGATAACAACTACCGACCAAAGCCAATCTGAGTCTCAATGTGTCCACTTGAGTATTTCCGGGACATAGCACGGCAAAATGGGTTAAACAACCATTTAGAACATCTTCAAAAGATTAAGTTCAAATATAAAGTTTTTTTTTGTTTTTCCAAATGAAACTTCAAATTTTAAGTTTTATATTTATATTTACATTTTGATTCTTATAATTATACATCACATTTATAATTTTTAAATATTTTGTTGTGTATCGTTTATCGTTTTAAACTTTATTTTTTTATATTTCATAAATATTTCAAAGTTGTTTTTATACATTTAATTTTTATATTTAAAATTAAATACAACTATAAAGTAAGATTTAAAATATTTTAAAACTAGATTTAGACAATATAAATATCACACAAGGAACTTAACAAAAAATATTTGAAAAGTATATGAATACATACTTATTACAAAAAATTAAATACACAAAAACTAATAATAAAGTAAATTTGATACAAAACCTTCGAAATCTCCAAAATATTACCTAAACAAATTTTGTGCATCCGAAGATGGTTGTTGTTGTTTCTTTTGATGTATGTTTCGTCAATAAATAACCGAGATCAATGATAGAAGCAACAGTTGAAATGATGGGAAATGAAGATATCCGATTTCAATAAATTTTTAGTTCGTAACCCAAACATTTTTTATTTTTTGAAATACACTAGTTGATTATATATAGAAGCATCACAAAAACAAGTTTATGGAATAAGGTGGTATTTTGCTTATAATTTAATATTTAATTATATTAAAAATTATTTGACTGTAACATTTTATTATTTAATATTGTTGTAATATTTTTATATGTGTACTAGTTATTTATAGAAATTTTCTGAATTTAAATTAATTATGATAAATATAAAGATCATAATATATAAAATACAAATATTTTCAAGTTTTGCTTTTGGAAAAAATATCTTTAAATTTTTAATAAAAAAACTTTCCAAACTTCAAAATATAATGTCTTTTTGGAGATGGTCTTAGAAAATCTCCAAAAAACATTCGATATATGATCAAATACGAATTTTTTTTATTTCCAAAATATAAATTTTTAAATTTAAAGTTTTAAATAACAAATTTCATATTTGATGTGTTAAAACTTCAAATTTGAAGTTTTATGATTTTATTTAAATTTTAGTTTTTATAATTATACATCATATTTATGATTATTAAATATTTTATTGTTTATTGTTTTATACCTTAAAAATTTTATTTCTCAGAAATATTTTAAATTTTCTTTTATTATTTTTATACATAAAACTTTAAAATAAATTTAAAATATTTTAAAAATACCCCTATTTTAAAACTCGATTTAAAAATACATTAGTTAACCATATATAAAAGTAGTTTTATGATATAGATATGATATTTTGTTTGTATTTAATATTTAGTTATGTATTTTTATGTAAAATTTTATATTTAGTGTGACATTTTGTTAATTAATATTGATATAATAATATGTAGTAGGTATTTATTAAAATTTTTAAATTTAAATTAATTTGACAAATATTAGGAACATGGTATAAAATACAAATATTTTGTAGTTAATTTTGAAACTTTGTTTCTGTAGAACTTTTTTTCTTTTTTTTTGTAACACTTGTAGAAAATCTTTAAGCTTCAGATATAAACTAGTTAATTTTGAAACTTTGTTTTTGTAGAACTTTTTTTCTTTTTTTTTTGGTAACACTTGTAGAAAATCTTTAAGCTTCAGATATAAACTAGTGGAAATTCGTGTACGTCTTTGTCTTTTTTGGAGATGCTCCAGATTAATACACCGACCAATCAAATGGAAATGTCTCCAAGTTTTATTACATCTTAGGGCTAGGCTCCAAGTTCATCTCTTGAAGGTTAAGCAAGAGATCGTTGGAGCTCAGGTAAACCTTGTTAGCCGATTGTGCAATGGTCTGGGCAATCTCTCTCGCAGCTTCAATCTTTCTCAGAGTTATGAATGCCTGATTGTTTGCAATTGCTTGTCCGATAAGTTGAGCACTCTTAGCTTCTCCCTGCACAATGAATCAATCAATCACACCTAATGCTTCTAGCAGAGAAACCTATATCTGTCATTAGATTTTTCTATTAAAGATCAACAATCATTTATTTACCTGTGCACGGATAACCGCACTTCTCTTGTCTTGCTCTGCTTTCTCCACAATGAACTTAGCACGCTCAGCTTCCTGCGCAGCCACTTGTTTAGCTTCGATTGCAGCGGTGAACTCTTTGCCAAATGTGAGAGTCGTGATGGAGACATCATCGAGAGCAATGTCGAAGTTGGAAGCTCTCTCAGTCAAAATCTTGCGTATCTCTCTGCTCACAGCCTAGAGGATAGTATAAAAACAGCCAGTCAACCATTACGAACAGAGAGTAGAAACAAGATTGTCGAGATACATACTTCTCTCTGAGTGATGAGCTGGCTTGCATTGTACTGAGCAACAATAGCTTTTAGAGTTTCATGGATGATGGAAGGAAGAACCCTTTCACTGTAGTTCTCGCCTAGGGTTCGGTAAATATGAGGCAAACGGTCACCCATGGGACGTGTCAGAACCCTAAGTCCAATTTTCACCTGTGCAACAACAAATAAACACATCAGACACCAGTGACACTATGTTATTTTCTGATCCAGCTTTAATGTAATCTCTTCCTAAAGAAAATGTGATATGATTTGTCGTCTCATAGCCACAAACTCCGATAGAAACAAAAGGAGAGCGAAAAGATGTATAATCAGATTTTCCCCCCTTATCCATACACTAACACAGATCATATAAGGGAATACACTAATCATATAATATGCCAACAGGACAATAGAAATATAAACTACAGCTCCATAGCTCTAAACCTTATATCAAAAACTTGAAAACATGATGTTAATGCTGCAATTTAGGGATCTCAGCAAAAGCAGAAAAGAAGCAAAATATCTATAGCATGATCACATTGATTCATATTCAGCGATAGCATTAGACACTGAAGCATGGCATGAATAATAATACAGTAAAAGCAACAAGAAAGACAAAACGCAATACCATCTGAAGGTCATGACTACCGGTGGTGCTCTCCACAAGATAGGGTCGTGCACGGACGTCATAGATGATTGGCCGTTCAAACCATGGCAACATGAAATGCGTGCCTTCCGGGTACACCTGAAAAAAGAAAAAAAAAAAACAATCCAAGAGTGAAACTCAAAACTTGTATACAAAAAATTAACAATTGTGTTAATTGGAGGAGGGATACAAAAACCTTTTCCTTGATACCAGTTAAGCGGTTGAACATGACAGCACGGTGTCCACCCTCGACATTGTAGAGGCTATTACTAATAGCGTAGACACCGAGCCCACCAATGACGCTGACCTTAAGAAGCGCAGAGAGAGCTGGTGATCCAGGGACGTTGGGCACTTTGTTGAAACTCATTTCTTTAACACCTGACATAAATAAAAAACAATAAACACAGAATCGTTGTGTTCAGCAGATAATACAAAGATTCAAAAGACTTAACACAGTAACAGAAACATGGATTTCGAAAAAGATCTCATGGAAGCTGAAATCGATCGAGCCTTTAACCATTATCAAACTAAACAACAGTCAAAACAATCGGAGATACAAATGGGGATCTAAAGAGAGAGAGAGAGAGAGGCACCTTAGCTCAGGCTCTTAATCACCGGCGATGTTAGGGGATCACGATCAGAAGCAGTCGGCAAAGCTTAGGGTTTTAGAACTGAGAATTGACTAGTGAACTTCTGATATGTATATCGCAAATTATCTTCCAAAGGTTTAAATTATTAGGCCCATTAATAAAAATATGATTCGTTAGACCCATTATATCAGATACTCTTTTCTTCTTGTCACGTGTGTACGTGTGTCACCGTGTGTAAACTAATTATTTGTACTCATTTTCTCTCTTTTTCACATATGTACAGTATTCTTTTACTGAAAGGAATTTTCTTTTCACATATGTTATTTCTTACTTTTATTTCATATGCATTGAACGTGCGTGGGGACACTTGGCATATATGTCAAATGATGTGTTAAAATGATAACTATGACATTGCCATGCAATGTGACTCCTGTGGCTATACATGCCACAATGTGTCACTCTTTGAGTACCCATATGTTAACCTTACATAATTGATTAATTTGCATCCTACCATAATCTTATTCAAAAATACAAATTTAAATATACACTGAGATTTAGATTATGTACTAGTTAAATCTCTTGTCATAGTCTCGGTTCAAAAATATATACGAGTAGACAAATTTAGATTTTTATAACAAAATCAATAGTTATTGTTGGTATGAATACAAATGCAATGCAACCGTATAGTAAAACATCAACACCTCCTTTAAATACCATCTTCCTATCCAAGTCTCTTTATAACTCCATATTAGAAAAAGAAAAAAAATGCATAAGCTTTTGTTTTCTCTTCTCTCCGCTGCCTCGTTCTCACTTCTCCTCTTCTTCCACGGCAGCGAGGCACGCCAGCGAGAGCTGCCGTTGCCCAACGCATGCCATTTCAGCCAGATCGACAGCCCCGGCCCGGCTCATGCGACTAAGTTCGAAGCCGGGCAGATGGAAGTATGGGATCACACTAGTAGCGAGCTCCAGTGCGCTGGTGTGACCGTAGCTCGCATTACTCTTCAAGCCAATTCCATTTTCTTGCCCTCTTTCTTCAGCCCACCTGCCCTCGCTTACGTTGTCCAAGGTATTTCTTCTAGTACAAAATATTCTTGTGACGGAAATTAATAGAGTTTAGTTTTTAATTATTGTTTACAGGAGAAGGAGTGATGGGGACAATTGCTTCTGGTTGTCCCGAGACTTATGAAGAAGGTGGCGGAGGAGACATGCATCGACGTTTTGAGGACATGCACCAGAAGATGGAGGATTTCCGGCGAGGAGATGTGTTTGCTTCGCTTGCAGGAGTTTCACAGTGGTGGTACAACCGCGGCAATTCCGACGTAGTTATCGTGATCGTTCTTGATGTTACCAACAGAGAAAACCAGCTTGACCAAGTCCCTAGGGTAACTATTCAAGAAACTCCAAATTGTTATTGCATGCTATCAATATGGTTACTAGAATAATAGATCATATGAACCACACATTTGTAGATGTTCCAAATAGCAGGGAGCAAGACGCAAGAACAACAACAACAACAACCATTGACTTGGCCTTCAGGCAAAAACGCTTTCAGCGGTTTCGACCCCAAGATAATCGCAGAAGCATTCAAGATCGACATCGAGACAGCAAAGAAACTACAGAACCAGAAAGACAACAGAGGAAACATAGTCCGAGCAAACGGTCCGCTACATTTCATCAGCTCCCCGTCACGTCAATGGCAACAAGATAGCACTGGTAATGGCATCGAAGAGACGTATTGCACAGAGAGGCTACACGAGAATATAGACGATCCAGAACGTAGCGACTTTTTCAGCACACGAGCTGGCAGAATCAGCACTCTTAACAGCTTCAATCTCCCTGTTCTAAGTTTAGTTAGGCTTAACGCCATTAGAGGCGTTCTCTACAGCGTAAGTGTTGTTTAGGTCCATTAATTCTTGAGTGTTAGTGTACAATTTCCTTTAAAGATTTGTTGAATTATGATGTGTTAATTGTAATGATATTTCTTGTATTAGTATTCAGGTTACTCATTAGTATGCAAATAATACAATTAAGTTTTTTGGTTTTTTTGTATAGTTCTGTTGAACCATAATATGTGTTAATGTAATGATTTTTTTTTTGTGGAGACAGGGAGGAATGATGTTGCCGCATTGGACCGCAAACGCACACACCGTGCTATACGTTACAGGCGGTCAAGCGAAGATACAAGTAGTGGACGACAACGGTCAGTCCGTGTTCAATGCACAAGTGCAACAAGGAGAGCTTCTTGTGGTTCCACAAGGCTTTGCGGTTGCCAAAACCGCTGGGGAAACGGGGTTCGAGTGGATAGCGTTCAAGACGAACGACAACACTTACATGAACACACTCAGCGGTGGAACATCGTACTTGAGAGCGGTTCCCGTGGATGTGATCAAAGCTGCGTATGGAGTCACCGAGGAAGAAGCGAAGCGGGTCAAGTTTAGTCAGCAAGAGACAATGTTGGCTATGACATCAAGCTCTTAAGCTTTTGTCTTTGTTTCTACGATGTTTTTAGATTTTCGAGTTAATGATGTAATAAGAAGGGACTTTCACAAAAGTTTCAGTGACAAGTATTTTAGTTTATTACTACAAGTGTTGCGAGTAAACAGAGCCAACATCCTTACATGTATTAAGAAGGACATGGATCCAAAAACGCACAACATAAGCCGCTCATGTGCGCTATAAGAAGGCAACTCGAAAAGAAAACATTAGAGGCAGTTACACCAGATATCAATGACAATATGAGTTGTATTATATATGTGCTGTATGTTACTTGTAAATTGATGTGTGGGATTCTTTGTAACCCCAACACTCTCTGTAGTAATATCTGTTTTTCCTTTCCCATATCATCTTTGTTAGTGTTAAATCTGCTGGTTCACAAGATTTTTTTAAATATATTTATAAGTGAGGAGAGTTTTATACTATCATGTTCGGAGACAGAGGAAGCTAGCAGAGAGATTAAATTCTCACCAAATTTTTAAAATTACAAATAGATTGTTATCCGTCATTTGAAAGAAGGATGTATTTTTTGTTTTAGTTTTAGAAAATAATTATTTAGAAAATAATTGTTTAGATATAGTTATAAAATAATTAATTAGATTGAACATATATCAATTTGTCGTAATTCCCTTACTATTAAAGAAGAAGCATTTTGAGAGAGTAATCTTTATTTGGTACTATATTCACAAATTTGCCATTCTTGCTGAGGTGTCAGCATCACATGCATCTTCAGCATCTCTTGACAATGGACCAATATTTACTAGAAGAATTACATAATATGTCACTGGTCACTACATTATTTCTGGACATTCATATAGAAATAAATAATATTACAGCACACCCAACATCATGTCGTGTATTCATATAATATAATCTACACCTCTTGCATGAATCTAACATTATTGATTGCTTCCACTGAAACATCTACCTACGAAACACATATTGTATAATTTAAGATGAAACTTAAATTATTAAAAACATATATGTAGTTCATCTCAACTATCTTATGATTTTCTTACAAACATCTATTAAACTTATGGATTTTAACTGTAGTATCGACAGAATATTTCACTTTATTTTATGTTTTCTATGAACATCTAATAAATTTACAAAAGTGCAATTACAGTTTTTTAACCTCAATAATTCTTTGTATTTTTCTTAGTCTGGATCACATTAACATGCCCATAAAAATGAGTAAAAGTTCAAATGGAGATGATCATCATCAGTCATAACATCTCTTGTGAGAAATTGGTTCTTTTTACTGTGAGCATAGTTACTGTGATCTTGAGTGAAATTTTTTTTGTGAGAAATTGATTCTTCTAGCATTTAATTTGATCGTAGATTAGAAAATTTGAAATTCTATCAAATAAGGAAGAACTTTTAATGCTAAGCTTTGCTATCACGTAAGATTAACACTTGCCTTATTTTAATCGAATATTTGGTAAGGTGTCTGCATGAGAATCAAATCAAAAGTTTAATCTGCTACTGTTAACAAAATTTTAGGCTAAATTGTGGGAACTCAATATTCGATTTTCTTATCTTACGTTAAAAATCCAAATCTTCTTATTAATTCTACAATATAATCCGTGTTAAATTTAGGGCTTCTACGATTACTATTTAAGCAAACCTCGCCAGTGTCACTTTTCATACACTCTCGACACTCAATTAAGAGTTTAGCTAATATCACTACTTAGTTATGGCAGCCCTCAACACGATTGGTATTTGAAGCCTTTCAAACCTATATGGACGATAAGCGTTAAGAATATCAGTCTGAAACAGTATTCCATGGCCGGTGGAGAGACAACCAAAATAGTTTTATTGGACAGAGATATATGTTTACTTATAAGGATATATTTTCCTTTCATATTGTATTTTTTTTGGACAAGATTCATGCAACTAATAAGAAGGATTTGGTGGGTGATCAGTTTGATACATTTTGTAAACTTCTTTACCATTGTTCGTGGTCTTGCACATCCCGAGTATTCTATTGGTAGTTTTTCTAAACTTACTAGGGGAAGCCCGCGCTCCGCGCGGGAATTTGTTTTATTTTTTGTTTTTTTAATATTTTTAGCTTAAATGAACTTTTCTATAATTTATGAGAATCATTATTTTTTAAGTTGTTTTCTTAAAAAAAGTTTATCTCTTTTTCTGTTGGACGTTCGTTGTAAAAGATACACACGTCAGTTTCATATTCTAATAGTGGGAATTTTGGATATGAGTAACTTTGTGAAATTCTATAGGATAAAAATATATAAGGAATGAAAATAGTTGATTAGCAACTAACCTGTGTATTTAAGATTAGCTCATACACCACATGAACTTCCTATGTAACACAGTGAAAATTGGATCACTCCTAATATCAGTGTTGGATTGATAAGGAGTTCTTAGAGTCTTATGTGAAACCTTCCAGCTGAATAATTGTCATGAAAGTCATCGCCTCTCCACCAACACATGGCCAATGCACCTTTTTTCCTTGCAGTAGGATAACACCGGACTCCAACAATGTCCCCGTCTTTTACCAGCAGTCTTAGGTGCGGAGCAATGAGAATATGTTTAGAGGAACCATTTGTACGGAAGAATCGACATAGTTTAGCCACTGAAGTGAAAGAACACGATAATACATATTTTCCTCTAATTGCAAAGATAAT
Organism: Raphanus sativus; assembly: GCF_000801105.2. Taxonomy (NCBI): domain Eukaryota; kingdom Viridiplantae; phylum Streptophyta; class Magnoliopsida; order Brassicales; family Brassicaceae; genus Raphanus; species Raphanus sativus. Next base: position 20,918,048 of record NC_079515.1, read on the forward strand.
TCACAAAAAAAATTCGTTAGGAACGGAAAGTTGATGGACACTCGGGAGTAGTCACTAATGCTCTACAAAACAATCAAGTGCTCCAGAAGTCATACTTTAAAACTTCTGAAGATAGCTTAATCTTAATCAAATGGAGAAGAAACAAAACATTCAACATTCCTAGGCACACCAGAAAGTGATTAATACAAGTTTTCAAGTAGGAAGAAAACAAACTAAAACTAAAGTTCGACATAGCAGCAACCCATAATTAAAAAGTTTTTGACTTTAGCGAAAAAGATTATTCAACTTAGAAACAGTTCATGTGCAAAATAAAAACTTTAGAAAAACCTACTTCAAGTAATAGACGTCTCAAGCTTGATATACTTTATGCGTTAGTAATCTGTTCACACCAAATTCTCGACCGTTGTGCATTCAAACATGGACCAACCAAAAAGACCGACTGTGAACAACTCACTTTCCCAAGGACACCGTAAAGCCCCGAGACTCATGTTAATAGCGGCGAAACGATGCCAATATTATCAAATGTCCTTCTTTCTTACAATAATTACAAACTGCAAACCAAAAAAAAAAAAACCTTTCACTTATGATTCTTTCCTTGTAAAACAGAGAAGCCAAAACTTGTGTGCCTGAGCTTTAAAAGTTGTTGGTGGTGTATCATGTAGGAGGGTAATTTAAAAGAGTCCAACATCTTGTTTCGTAGTAAGCTGAAGAGCTGTTGGTTTCCAAGTACCGGTGAATTGTCCGCAATTTGGCGTAAGATTTCTCTTATGGTGCTCTTGATTGTGGTGGTTGCCTGTAAAATAAAATTATCAAATCACTGGTATAAGCAAGTATATGGATGGCATGAGCAAGTAATGGAAAATAACATAAAAATCACTGCAATTGTTTTTTCTGTCAAATCACTGCAATTGTTTATGTTGCTATACTTTGTCAAATGAGAGAGCAAGATAGATGAGACAGCTATTTTACTTAAAACACGATCATAAAATAAAATATTTAAAATGTATGTTAGTTGCTGATGTGTCTATGGGACCTCGTTCTAATGTAACAAAAAAATCAAGTAGTTGCAGGGTCCAACATACCAAAGGACACCAACTGCATTGGTGTTACTGCAGGTTGCCAAGTAAAAGATGAGACCGTCCACTGAAGCTTCATTGTACATATGAAGCAAGAGACATAGCACCAGCCTTTGTCCATATTAAATCCAATGACCTTCTTGGTGCAGACAAATTCAACCTCTACATTTTCCATTAACAGAATCACATACAGAGTTTTTAAAATTCAAAATACAATCATACTAAAGATCATTGTACAACCTGGGGCTGGGAGTGAGGAATAACTCGTTTAGTTCAGCCTATGGTCACAGGCTCAACCTTGGAATAGCCCCTCAGCAGTGAAGCTGATGATGTGTTCCCAGTGTCTTAAGAGACCAGCCTGTAATGATGGACAGTAACCCGTCAGAGTATGTTGTGGATAATTCATAGAACAAACCAACTCTGGACGTAAAAATGAAAGAACTACCAAATACTTACTTGTAAAAATAGTTTTCCTCTGCATTAGTCTCCTTGTCGAAATAAAGTTGTCTCCTAGATGTGGCATTCAGGAACAGACGCCTGCAAATCAGTAGTGTTGTAAGTGTTCCAAGAAGTATTAGGGTCGATCTCAGTAAAACAACATGGAGTATACGTGACAGAGTACCTCCTACTATTTGGGATTTATGCTATCCGTCCAGGTGGCTATGGAATGATACAGCATGTGAGTCAAACATACTCAACGTCCCAGAAACATCACTGCGAAGAGAAAAACAGTGTTAAGGAATGCTGAACATTTATTTTCTGAAAAGTTTCTATATGATTATGAAAGTGTGGGTGAGTTCGATATGGATTAGATACTTACCTATACGATTATGGAAGTGTGGTAGCCATGACACAGGCTTTTCCTTGTGAAGGGTCACTTATAATACTTTTATAGATATGAGCTCAGCGATTACTACTGAAAAGGATTAACATTTAAAGATCTTAAAGGTTGCAATCGTGAGTCTATGAGAAACTGCTAGATCAAAGAGCCGTCATAATCATAATCTGACCAGACAAATGCAAAAGGCGTCATATATTAATTCAGCATGAGACTGCAGTTGAGATGGGAGGAATAAAGAGAAAGTTTTGATTTCATGGTAAGTTAATATTAAAAATCAGAAACCATTAAAACACAATTAGAGATCTATATAAGATCAAAAGCAGGTTTCCAAAGATGTTGAGGAAATTTTTAGACTGAAATCTGGAGAAATTCAAACCTGAAAACACACCGTCGAAGAGCGCTTGTTCTTTCTTCTGACACTGAAACCACAAACCCCAAGCTGAAAGTTCGTAGCAGTAGATCGAGAAACAAAAACTGCAAAAGAAAAAAAAAGCTCACCTTTTCTATATTCGAATCTCCACCATCTTCGAAGATCGGGACTCACATTGATTAGAGATCGGGGTGATGGGGTAATGGAGGGTTGTTAGTTGATTATTCTGTAACTGGTATTATTTTGTATCATGAAGAAGAAGATGAAGAAGAAGATGAAAGAGCAATCTCGAAACCTTAATCGCCACGGGCTCTCGAGATGCGAGGATGAACAGACGCAGCGTTTCATCTAGGTGAAGCTGATATCTTATGGTATGGGCTCACGAAGAGAAGAAACAGTCCAACAAAAACTATAGCCCGAGTGAATAGAAGAACAGATTAAATGGAACGGTGCGTTTTGTAAAAGAGAACAGCTGTTGGCTCCTCCTTTCTCTATTTTCTGAGCTGGCAAGAGGAGAAGAGAGACACATTTTCTTTATATATATATAGATTATTCTGTCTTTTAGTTTGTTTCTTATTGGACCGTGACTATTTGTCAATTTTTTTCCACATATCTTATAGACCTCTATGGATATTTTGGTTGGTGTTGTGGAAATTGAAGAAGAATTTCAAGATGTTATGCCATGTGGTATTGCTTTTGTGAACTACAAAATTCACTTCTCCTTAATCAATACCGAATAATAAACATCTCTGAAAAGTTCACGTTAGTGTTTTGAGTCAGATTCAAATACATGAAATTAAGCTTTATTCTTATATACCTTTGATCGCAGGTTTGTAGCAGTGAAGTGTATTGCTTATGGGAATATTGCACTAGAGTTTTTTGGAACTGACGCTAATGTTGTGCGGAATTCTTGGCGTATTGAATAGGGTTTAGGTATGTTACGAATGGAAGATTTTTGACACTTAAGGTCTAACTGGTGACCAAGAAATGAAGATGAATAATGCATTCCTTAATGTTCCTAACAAATTTTACCATTCATTAGAAATAGTCATTCCTTTTCATTCTTTCTCATTCCTTTTATTGTAGAGAATTAAAGAACAAATTTATTCTTCACTAAATTTGATATGGAATAACCATTCCTTATCATTCACATAATTTTATTCCCATCAATTCTTTTCCTTTTTGTTCCTACTATTCCCGATATGGTCACCAGTTAGACCCTTATTGTTTATATATTCATGATCATTGTAGTAATAATCTATTTGTACTACATATGTAGGTAGCTTGAACCATGTGATTACCATTGATGGGTTCTAAAGAATTTTATTTGAGCCTGAAATTTCAGAAATACAAGTATTCTGATCCAAGTAATAACATTCAATTTTTTAATATATATATAATAACTTCATTGTTTCTTGCTTTTTCTTCTCAGCTAATAGATGACCTTACAACTTGAAAATTATTTACAGAATTCCAAAAGCAGTACTGAAGACAGAGAGGAACATGTGAAGTATCGATTTAGTTATTCATATTGCTTTTGTTGATTTTTAATGTGGAAACGTACTGTATGGAAGTTTTATTTTGTGTTCAAAAAAGTTTTCTTTCAGTCTTAATTATGATTTTATGTAAACCAAACTAAATTTACTATGTTGTGCTCTGTATAAAAATAATTCTGGAGTCTTAATTAAGAAAATCTGACACTAACCTCGCAGTCGGTAGCCAGACATGCCCTGATAAAGATATCATGTAATGGCAACACATGTATGAGACTCTGTTTTTAGAAATTGTGCTTCGAATAATTGTATACATCCTTTCTAAGACTTAGATTGTAAGACACTACGTACTCTCTTTTCCTGGAATTAGAGGAAATTTAATTTAATTGGTAAACATGTGATGAGAAAGATAAAACCCGACGTTTGAACTTAACATATGAAACGTGAAAAAATTATTAAAAAGGAAATATAAGGACATAAAGATCGTGAACTTATCTATTTTATAAGACTAGGCATTTTACTAACCATATGCAGTAGTAAAAATTTTATATTTAAAACATATTTAAAATAACATTATATTACTATTAAATATTTTATTATTTTTATCAATATTATAATATAAATTTTGCTTTAATTGAACATAAAATTAAGATAAAATAATAATTTTTGTTTAATTTTAAATTATACTTAAGAATATATATGTATATATTTAAAATTATAATCTTAGATAGATTTTTATCTATTTCTTTTGGATAAAATATATTAAATTAATTTATATTAAATTAATTAAAAATTGATATAAATCTGAATAATTATCGAAAATTACAAATGAACAGTAATTTTAGAATCTTTAGATATATAAAAAGAACAGTAATCTAATTGACACATCATTCATTCTATACTGGAATAAACACAAAGTTGAACTTGTGACTCCAACGCACAATATTTTAATATGAATTGGTATAAATTATATTTATACCTTGGAAATTGTATTTATACAAAATTATCATTTTTATCTTAGGTAAAGCCTAATAATATGTGTACTAGATGATAACCCGCGCCTTGCGCGGGATGAACTTTTTTTTAAATATGTTGTATTTAAATAAATAATATATTTTTTTGTTATCAATAATTTTTTTTACATTTGATTAGGGATGACATATGGATAGGTATCATTTGGTTTGGTTAGGTTCGGTTTGGATCTTTGCAAATTTGGTTCGAATCTTTATATGTTCAATTTGGTTTTAGATTCAGATAACCCATTTAATTTTTTAAAAACTTAAAAGTTCATATATACTTTAAATTTCTCAAAACATAAAAATAAAGATAATATGTTACATATAAATTTGAATAATGTATACCAAAATACTTAAATTTAACATAAAAATTGGTTTAACTTAAATATTTGGATAGAAAATGAATAGATATTTTCAGTATTTTGGTATTTTGAGTAATGTTTAGTTATTTTAAATATATAATTTTTACTATTTTTATATATTTCTAAATATTTTGGACAATTTAAAAACATCTTAAGTATTTTGTTTATTTCTTTGAGATATTAATTTTTTTAAATAATATATTTAAGTATATAAATTTGATTCGAATATACTCAGATACCCAAAATATTTTGGTCCGAATCGGGTTCGGTTCTGGTTTTTAGATACCAAAATTTTAAACATGTTCAGATATCTAACCAAATTGATTAAAGTTCTATACTATTTTGTATATTGGATTTGGTTCGGTTATTTGGATTCGGATTTTTTTCCCAACCATATATTTTTTTACTGTAACCAAATTTTAAATGAAAGTGACGATGGTTCATACTGATTTTGGGTATGCAACAATTTTTAAACCAAAACACTTTCTTTTATATACGTGATTTATTTAGTTAATCATTAAAAAAATGTTCAAGACCCATTAAAAACGATAGGCTGAACTGAAAAAAAGTTACTATTGATCACAAAATTTTCAATGTGAGGCTTGTACCATTTTTAGTAATTTATAATCGTTTTAAAAAATTCGAAATACAACATATAAGAAAAAATATAATTTTTTTTTATTATAATGTGATTGTTTAATTTATTTTAACAAATAAAATTAAACGAAAAGTATAGAGGATAAAAAATTATTATTAAATCTTTATTATTCATAATCATTAATGGTGATATATATGTCAATCATATTAGGAAGTTCCGTAGCTTTTATTTAAGGAAACAACAGAGAATATTCTTTTGTATATTAATAATTGATTTAATAGTTATTTAATAAAAACTATAATATATGTGTAGATTGACCAACTTATTTCTCTAACAATCTTCAGAATAATTCTCATGATGACACGTGGCTACCAAACAATATTACAATGTTTCAGGATTAATATATAGGGGATATAACTATTTTACAACTCAAACAATACAAACTTTCTATAAAAAAAAGTTATTGGCCACAAGTAAATTTGAAATTATTATGTAAAATTTAAATGCATATTATTTATTTTATATATTCTCATCCCGCGCACCCTAGTTCTAATTTAACAGAATAGATAAAGGACCCGGGTTTGTTAGTAGGAGCCGGTCAGTTTACGTACTGAGACGGCCGACTTATCCTTAACCGGGGGAGATAATAACCGACATTCGAATGACGAAAGTACCCCCACAGATCTAATAAGAAAGAAAATAATATCTAAACCCTATATATATATTGTAGCAACGTCGCATCGATGCGGGGGAGGAGAAGTCTCCACCGTCGCCACTGAATTCAGATCCAACCAACTAGGTATGCTATTTATTACCTCTTCTCTCTCTCTCTCTCTTATACGCTTCTGCATATGCTTAGATTCCCTTACTGCTGGGGGGTGGAGCCTTGTCTTTTCGTTACTTGAAATCGTTTTTAGCCAAACAAATCGTGTGGTCTTGGATTAGGTTTTCTGAGTGTTTCTACTCTCGTTTGTTTTTTTCTCGTTCTTATGCATCAATCAACTGTCTATCTTTTCGATTTCAATTGTTATCATCGAATTGGTTAATTTAGCTTTTTTTTTTTGCTAAAAAAAAAAAAAAAAAAAAAAAAAACTAAATTAACCAATTCGAATTGGTTAATTTAGCTTCGTTTTGTTTTTAATGGAGAATTTTTTGTTTTAGGGTTTAAGACGTTCCTCTCTTTTGAATATTGCAATGTTAAAGGTATTCTTTTTTTTTGACAGCGTGGTTACTTTTCAAAGTATGGGATCGAGTGGGAGAGATAAACACAAGAAGAAGAAGCGGAGAGATGAATCCGAGTCTGACTCTGATGATTTGTCTCCTCCCAGGAGAAGGAAGGGAAGCAGCAGCAGCAGTCGTCGACGCGCTCGTTCGAGTGATGATTCCTCTGATAGCGATGATGGTGGACGGAAGAGTAAGAAGAGAAGTTCGTCTAAGAAGCCCTCTGAGGAAGAAATAAAGGAGTATATGGCTAAAAAGGCTCAGAAGAAGGCATTACGTGCAGCAAAGAAGCTCAAGACTCACTCCGTCTCTGGCTACTCCAACGATTCAAACCCATTTGGGGATTCCAACCTCACCGAGACCTTTGTGTGGCGCAAGAAAATCGAGAAAGATGTTCACCACGGAGTGCCCTTGGACGAGTTCTCCGTCAAAGCTGAGAAGAGAAGACGCGGGGAGAGGATGACGGAGGTTGAAAAGGTTAAGAAGAGGAGAGAAGAGCGGGCAGTGGAGAAGGCTCGTCACGAGGAAGAAATGGCGTTGCTGGCTAGAGAACGTGCTCGGGCTGAGTTTCAAGATTGGGAGAAGAAGGAGGACGAGTTCCATTTCGATCAGAGCAAGGTCAGGTCAGAGATCAGACTGCGTGAAGGACGGCTGAAGCCAATCGACGTCCTCTGCAAGCACTTGGATGGTTCTGATGATATGGATATCGAGCTCAGTGAACCTTACATGGTTTTCAAGGTATTTACAGAGGCTTATGCTCCATATTGTGATTAAGCATTTTCAGTTTGGTCTTTACTTTCGTGTTCCTTGTTCAGTTCCATGACATTTTCAGTCTTTAGAACTAGTTGGGTTGTGGGGAGATAAAAAAACTTGAGATTAGATAAGTTACTGCGCAATTCTAAGCCATTAGAATGTTGAGATAGCTCCTATGTTGGTGTCTCTTATACATGTTAGTATGTTACCAACCTATGCATAATCTAACTACCCCAAAAAAACCTTTATAAGCTCAGCATAGACAACCTCTGTAGTGTTCGCTGTTTTTTTCTTCAGATTGTTGTGATACTTTTGAATAAAGTAGACGTACTCATGACATGTGTGATGCAGGGACTCACTGTTAAAGATATGGAAGAGCTTCGCGATGATATCAAAATGTATCTGGATTCAGATCGGGCAACTCCAACACGCGTACAGTATTGGGAGGTATTTTCTTCAACGTGTCTATGATGTGATTGTGCACGTATGGAATTTTGATATCCTCTACGGACCCTTATACTGTCTCTTTTTGATGGTTGATTATAATTCTTTGTTCTTTGTTTCATGCTGTTACATGTATGCTTAATACCATTGGACTTTTCCAGGCACTTATTGTGGTTTGCGATTGGGAGTTAGCTGAAGCTCGTAAAAGGGATGCCTTGGGTCGAGCTAGAGTTAGAGGGGAGGAGCCTCCTGCTGAATTGCTAGCTCAAGAGAGGGGACTACACGCTGGTGTTGAAGCTGACGTGAGGAAACTTCTTGATGGGAAGACTCACTCGGAGCTTCTAGAACTGCAGTTGGACATTGAGTCCCAGCTGCGTTCTGGGTCAGCCAAAGTAGTAGAGTATTGGGAAGCGGTTCTAAAACGCCTCGATATATACAAGGCAAAGGTATTTACTTATGGATGATCTTATGGTGTTAGATTTTGAAAACAAGAGGGTTTTTTTTTCTTTCCGCATAGTCACTGACTATATTGATGTTTAAATAGGCTTGCTTGAAGGAAATACACGCTGAGATGCTGAGGAGACATCTACATCGCCTGGAGCAACTTTCAGAGGGTGAAGAAGATGTAGAAGTTAACCATCATCGCTTAGCACCTGTGATGGAAGAAGACGAGGAGGAGATGAACGATAGAAATCTTTCAGATGCTGAAGAAGCATTCTCTCCGGAGCCTATTATGGAAGAGGAGGAGGAAGAAGAAGCTGATGTGGAAGCAGAAGCGGCTGGTTCGTTTTCGCCAGAGCTCATGCACGGTGATGATCGTGAAGAAGCAATCGACCCCGAGGAAGACAAGAAGCTACTGGTACACTTTAACTTATTCCTACAATCATCTTTTACCCTTGAATTATTGTCATCGATACTTTTTCTGACCTAAAATATGATTCATGGCTATAACAGGAAATGAAGCGGATGGTTGTGATGGAGAAACAGAAGAAGCGGATCAAAGAAGCTATGGACTCTAAACCAGCACCTGCGGAAGATAACTTTAAGGTTAAAGCAATGAAAGCAATGGGAGCAATGGAGGAAGGTGATGCTGTGTTTGGCTCTAATGCTGAAGTGAACCTTGATTCTGAGGTATCCCTTTTTGCTAATTAATCTTGTCTATCCCTTTCTTCTCAAAGTGGAAATATTGAAAAACTTCTGTCTCCTTATAGGTATACTGGTGGCATGACAAGTACCGGCCAAGAAAACCGAAGTATTTCAACAGAGTTCACACGGGTTACGAGTGGAACAAGTATAACCAAACGCACTATGATCACGACAACCCGCCTCCAAAGATCGTTCAAGGGTACAAGTTTAACATCTTCTACCCGGATTTGGTGGATAAGATCAAGGCTCCCACTTACACTATAGAAAAAGATGGGACAAGCGCTGAAACTTGTATGATCCGGTTCCATGCTGGTCCACCTTATGAAGACATTGTAAGTACTCAGAACCATCACCCCTGGTTTTATTTCATCATTGTGTTATCGTGGTGTGATCAAAATATGTTCTTGTTTTGCAGGCGTTCCGTATTGTGAATAAAGAATGGGAGTATTCTCACAAGAAGGGTTTCAAATGCACGTTTGAGCGTGGGATTCTGCACTTGTACATCAACTTTAAACGACATCGTTACAGGCGATAAACTCATCGGAGTTTGGACGGAGACTACTACGAAGTTGGCAGTTGTAATACTTTGGCAGGTGTTTTGTTTGTAACAAAAGGGCGATACATAGTATTATGTTGGACTGTTTTTCATTAAAATCATTATCAAACATAACAGAGTAGACATCAGTTTTGCCAATGTGACGAGTTCAAAAACTTAAATGCTTGCTAACAAAATGTGATGTTGATTATTTGCTAACAAAATCTGGAGTTGGTGAACGTGTAATTACTTCTTAAGGTGATTTATCAGTTTACGTGGAGAAATTGGTGTAGTCGTGTAGACATGTGAATGTGAGTTGTCTCGTGAAATTGTTTAGGTTGAGATTTCAACATTATGTTATGCTTATAAAAAAGATTATGTTGGTATCAGACTCGAGTAGTGGAGTAGAAGTTATTATACAATCTTTTCATCTCCGTCTTTTTTTTCTCCAAGCTCAAGAGAGCAAATCAGGGTCATTAACCAGAGTTTCTCGATCCGAGTAAATTATAAATGGAACTAGTGAAGAATTTTTTTGGGGCTCAACATCAGATTTCATTATCCAACAAAGAGTGACACTATTATTAGAGCTCAAAAGATTTAAGAGCTAGTTGATTAAGATCAACTAGATCTTGACCCGTGCGACCGCACGGGTATTAATTTTCAGTTTTAGTTTTTATTTATTTATACTAAATAGTATATTTATAATATTTGATCATTTTATATTGACTAAGCTAGGGATGAGTATTTAGGTATCCACTCGAATTCGGTTAAAATCTATTCGGGTTTGAGATTTTTGAGTTTAAAAACTCTAGCTCTATTCGGGTATTTATAAGCTTTGGTTCCGATTTGATTTGGATCTTTGCGGGTTTGATAACCCGTTTAAACTATTTTTAATTTTTTTTTAAATTTATATATATTTAAATATCGTTAAATCTAAAAAAATATATAACATGTAAATTTGAGTAATGTAAGCTAAAGTACGTAAATTAAAAATTAAAATAGGTTTAACTTGAATATTTGGATGAAGAATAAATATATATTTTAATTTTTTTTGGTGTTTTGATTATTGTTTATATACTTTAGATGTTTACTTTTGACTATTTTTATATTTCAAATATTTTAAACAACTTAAAATAGCTTATATTTTGGATATTAACTCGAAAAATAGCTAACATATTGAAGTATATAAATATGATTTAAATATATTCGAATATCTGAAATATTTCGATCGGATAAGGTTTAGTTATGGTTCTCTAGATACCAAAATGGTAAATCTGTTTGGATATTATCTAGTTTCGGTTCAAATTTGGTAATATTTTTTTGTTTAGATTTGTTCAATGAAGAGTTGATATTATAATTTCCATTAATTGTTTGTCCAATAAAAATATTTTTTTTTTGAATTTGACACTGATTTAATTGAGAAGTTAATGAAGTGTATTTAATTCAAATTTAATTTTTAAAAACACATTAATGTAAGTGGAAAAGACAAAGCATTAAAATATGAAGTATTATTTAATTGTGTATTTAATTCAAATTTAATTTTGGAAAACACATTAATCAAAGTGGAAAAGACAGTATTAAAATAAGAAATAATATTTAATGTCAGTGGCATGGAAGTGTAAATAAAACTGAAAACTAAGGGTTATTTTATATGGGTACTTCTCTTTTAATAATATAGATATATGATTTTTTATATAAAATCATATATTTCTGATAAAAGATAAATAATTAATGATAGTTGTTCCAAATCGTAGTTGACGTGTCGACAATTACATGGCAATGTCGTATATCTCTATTTTCCTCTTTATATAATAAAACTCTATCTGCCGACAAATAAAAAATTAATGAAAATTGTCTGTTTTTTCTTTCTTGAGTCTCTCCGTTTTGTAAAAAAATAGCCTGGTCCTAATAATGTCAGTGAGAAACAGAAAGCCAACGGAAAAAACCACAAAAATGTCACAAAAAGTCTCTCTCTTTTCCCTTTCATCTTTAATTATCCCAAGCTTATTTGTATTAATAATAAAAATAATTATTACAGAACTTTTTTTTTAAGTTGGAGCGAAACACTGACGTGTTGCCAACTTTGCCGGGTCAAATCCAGCTAAAAGTTACGACTTTACGTTTGATGAATGAGGTTAGTTTGAATCATCCTGATCAAACCAGAGTTTTCAAATAGCTAACCGATTTGCGTTACATTGAGAAACAATCTAAGCCTGCGGGGCCCTCTAAGGATTTTTCGAAAATCGAGATTTCGACCCACGAGGGTTTGTCGTCGTTGATGGCGAAATTAAGTAACGCCCCCTCCCTGTATAAAACAAACAAGAAAGCAGTTGAGAGTTGTCTTCTGAATTTTAGAAGTGTCTGAAACTTTTTTGCAGAGAAATAAATCAATGGATCTTGTAATTGGTGGGAAATTCAAACTTGGTAGAAAAATTGGCAGTGGTTCCTTTGGAGAGCTCTATCTTGGTAACCACAAATCTTTTTTTTTTTTTTTATCTCACTGGCTGCTGGAATCTTCAGGTTTTATTCTTGTTGCAGGTGTAAATGTCCAAACCGGAGAAGAAGTTGCTGTTAAGCTGGTAATCAAGCTCTTTTTTAATGTCAGAGACTGTTTGAGGATGACCTTTGTTATAACTAACATTAATGGCAAAACTGAGTTTGATTCACATTCAAAGAAGATGACGTTGACGTCTTTCTTGTTTTGCTTTGTTTGAATCAGCCTTCTTTGTTTTTTTCTTCCTCTTCTTTCTCAGGAATCTGTCAAGACAAAGCACCCCCAGCTTCACTATGAGTCCAAGTTGTATATGTTACTTCAAGGAGGAAGTATAGTCTCTTTCTTTTTCTAAAATCGTTTCAAATTTCATTACTACTACTTCATTGACGTCTCTTTTTTTATCCATCCTAACATTTATTCTTTTGCTTTTGTGTTGTGTTGTGTTGAAGGTGGTATTCCTAACATCAAGTGGTATGGAGTTGATGGAGAATACAATGTAATGGTCATTGACCTTTTAGGTCCAAGTCTTGAAGACTTGTTTAATTACTGCAACCGAAAACTCTCTTTGAAAACCGTTCTCATGCTTGCCGATCAACTTGTGAGTTACATTCCCCACATCTTCGTGTCTTTGAACGAGTATTCTTTCCCCCTAAACCCAAAAAAAAGAAAAACATCTTCTTAATGCCATCTCAGATTAACAGAGTCGAGTATATGCACACCAGAGGTTTCCTTCACCGTGATATTAAGCCTGACAACTTCTTGATGGGCCTCGGACGCAAATCAAACCAGGTATCATCATCATCTCTGAGATATTGTGCTGACTAATCTTCAGTGTGAACTACTTAGCAGGAAAAATCATAATGGTCCTGATACTACTATAGGTTTATATAATTGATTTTGGATTGGGGAAGAAATATAGAGACCTTCAGACTCACAGGCACATTCCTTACAGGTACAGAGTTTATTTCATACACCCATGCATGCATCTCTTATTATTCTAGTGTGTAGCTTAAGAGTAAACTTTTATGTGGGGGGGGCAGAGAAAACAAAAACCTCACTGGAACAGCTCGGTATGCAAGTGTCAACACACACCTTGGAGTAGGTAACTACTGTTTCTTCTTCTTGAATCTTATATTAGCAAAACCCATTATGTATTCAGGTCTGATACTGGCACATTTGTCTTGTCAAAAAGAACAAAGCCGAAGAGACGATTTGGAAGCAGTCGGTTATGTGCTTATGTACTTCCTCAAAGGAAGGTAAGAAGACTCTTACTCCTTCCATACCAAATCTTTTGTAACAACAAACGTTGAAGAATCCTTTTTGATGTATTTGTATTTGTTTCAGCTTACCATGGCAGGGATTGAAAGCTGGGACAAGGAAGCAGAAGTATGACAGAATAAGCGAGAAGAAAGTCTCAACTCCTATAGAGGTATATGTGATAATGCTGATGTTTTTCTTTCTTTTTCTCTAAGCTAGTTGTAATGACACTTAGAAGAACAGGTTCTGTGTAGAAACCAACCGTCTGAGTTTGTTTCTTACTTCCGTTACTGCCGGTCTCTACGGTTTGATGACAAACCTGATTACTCTTACCTTAAGAGGCTATTCCGAGACTTGTTTATTAGAGAAGGTGGTTCTTACCCACACACACATTCCTTATTATAGTACCCGTTGAGTCTCTTCAGTTTCTTAAATGCTCTTCTTTTGTTCTTTCATGATGGCGCAGGTTATCAGTTTGATTATGTGTTCGACTGGACAATCTTGAAGCATCCACAAACTGGTTCTACCTCCAGTTCTAGTTCAAGAACACGGGTATCCTTCTTTCCTCTCTCTCTTTTAAAAAAAAAAAATGTTTTGGTTTGGTTTAGCCGGTTTAAAATTATCCGTTCAGAGAGAAATAAATTTGAAATTGTTAATTTGTAGAATACAAAATTAGTAATTTTAAGTTGGCACAAAGTTATAGTTCAGTGGGGATTTGATGTTATATGATAGTTTTAGTGGGGATGATGTATAAATACATATGTGTTACCAGGATCATACAACTGCAAAACCGGAGTTAACCGCAGGAAAACCGGAGAGAACGGGTGGCAATAGGTTATCAGGAGCGGTTGAAGCTTTCACAAGAAGACATGTAACACCGCGTGATCGTTCTGCATCAAGAAACTCAGATGATGTGCAGCATCCTCAGGTGGGTGGTGGTGAGTCAGAAAGAAGAGGCAGTTCGTCTGGATATGGAAGCTCTTCTTCAAGGAGAGCAATTGCTTCAAGCTCACGTCCAAGTTCTGCTGGAGGAGGACCTAGTGATAGCAGCAGATCTTCTAGCCGTTTGGTGGTGACTTCAAGCGGAGGTGGAATTAGGGGATCAACGAGCCAGAGAATGCAACCAGGAGGAGGATATGAATCCAAGAAGAGTTCGACTCTTTCCCGTGGTGCTAGAAACACAACGGAAGAAGATCCCTTAAGGAGGAGCTTCGAGCTTCTCTCTCTTCGAAAATCTTGAGAATTTTTTAAAGAGGGACATTTATACAAACGAACCAAGTAAAACACAAAACAAATGTAAGAGAAGATATGTTTAAGATATACAGTACAAACGATTTATAAATAGTTTAAACCAGTTGTTGTTGGTTATGTATGATGTAAAAACACTTTTGGCACAGAGCTTTAGGGGCTATGTATAGGATGAAAATTTATGATTCAAGGAAGTAGAAGTGTTCACCATCTTTATTATTACAAACAAAAACTAGCCAAGAGGACAACAAGACGAATTCTGAGTTGTTGGGCTTTTCTAGGCCGGATAGAGTAAGTGCAGTGGCATTGATATTGGGTTTCAAGAACATGTACAAGCAACAAGCCCAGTTCGATTTTACAAAAAAATAAAAAAAAATTAAGCGCCGTTGCCGGGGATCGAACCCGGGTCACCCGCGTGACAGGCGGGAATACTTACCACTATACTACAACGACTTTGTTGTTGGAGGTTCTTTCTGTATATAAATATACATGAACCATCATTGTTACGGTCTTAGAACAAAATGCATTCCTTGGAATGGTAAAATAACAGTTATTTAAGTCTTGGATTGTAATGGTAAAACAATGATGTCTGGACTTGATTAATATGTATTGTAAATGATATATAAAGCAATGTGATGGTGATATAGTTAGTACATAGCTTTTGCCAGATTCAAATACATCTTGCATGAGATCGTAAGGAAGGATATATTGTTTTTTTTTCTAAATTTGTGCGGGATAAATTAGACATTCAATGGTTGCTTAAGGTTTTGTTGGTTGTTTGAGAAAAAAAAATGAGAGTGATTAGTGTCAGGCAGGAGCAGAGAGGTCTTCGTCTTCTTTATTCTCCTGGCATCTTTTTAGCAGCTGAAGTTGGCGTCGTAGATGCAACACCTGTTAACCAATACCATTTTTTTTACTACTTGTTTTGTTTAGTTTTCCTTTACCTCACGAGGCAATCCTCAGAACCAGATAATCTTAACAACAATAATTAAAAGTTGGTGTAGTTATTTGTACCTCCTGTTGAAGCAGAGTTGGGAAGCTAACCATGGAAATGAGCTGTTTCATCTCTTGCAGGAGTAATTGGTCTTTGATACCTGACCATGTCTGTGGAGGTAAAGCCAACAGAAGAGCAGTGAACACATCATTCCCGGATGGGTAAGCCTTCACTTTATCCTCACCAACACCTTCGATGCAAAACAAAATAAACTAGACTAATAAGAACTCAATTTAGGGAGACATCATCGATCAGTCAATACTAGCAAAGATAACCCCCAAGTTCAAGAACAAGCATACCTTTGATGCATTTCACACAAGTTGCCGAACAACAAGACTCATCTGATTCTGTTTCAGATCCTTGGGAACCAGTCTTGGCAAGAACATATGACTGATTGTCTTTGTAGCCCACAGAGAATAGAAACTTATCCACGTGCTTGAACAATTCAGTGTCCTGCACTTGTTTCAGCAACTCTTGCTACAGTGTAATCGAACCATTAAAACAGTGATGAATTAATTGGTGGGAATATATAAACTGGAAAAACTGAGTTGAGGAGAAAAATCAACAAGAGAATAATACCTTAAGGTCGAGCCTTGATTCCTCTTCTGAGCTGAGATTTTGGTTTATATCCTCCGTTCTTCTTATCTCGGCCATCCATCTGATAAATTGGTTGAAGTTTGAGGGAAGTGACTTGAAAACAACATCTAAGATTCTTTCGATGGAATCAACATGTTGGGAGCCTACAAGAAGAGGAACATCTTCCTTCAAATACTTTGCTATGCTGGTCCAGCTCTCATCTTTACAACTCTGAAATATATATATATATATATAATCAGGAATCATCACTCACTCAAATTTTGACAGTATATGTTCTCTTAAAAAATCACACTCGCATCAAAACGTAAAAGAATGATTCCATTCGTGTCAATAATGTGAAAATAGTTATTAGATAAGAACACTAACAACAGATAGAGTGTGAAAGGATATAAGATAAACTAGCACTAACTAAAAATAGCACCATGACAATGGGACTTACGAGAGTATAGAGTAATCCTGGTTCTCTGTGGGGTCTAGATATAAGCATGAACCTGGAAGTAAAAGAGAATATCAGAATAGCCAATTCCGTAAGAAAAAAAGAGGATTACATTCTTGAATCATAGAAGAAAAGCCGTGTACCCTCTATGTCTCCCAGTTGACTCATCAATACTGTCCATGGCATCCCAAAGAAGTTTAAGAGGAATCCAGTGAGGAGGATACTTGAAACGAGCGACATCAAGAATCAGAGCCATATCTCTTTCAGCGTTATAGCCACCAATAGGTGAAAAATGGCCTGTTCCAGTCTGCAATCAGAGTTAAATTAAAATCTCAATCAACATGAAACTAAAGAATTTTGGAGCAATCGCAAAACTCTTTAAAAACATCCAGCAGGCACACAGTTCAGCCCCCCCCCCCCCCCAAAAAAAAGAGAGAGAGGTGTACCTGCTTGAAAACTCCTCTATGATAGGTAGAGATCATATGACAATTATCAGAAGTGGAACATTTCAAGACGTATTTGCGGAAATCATCAATAGTGCTCTGAGTGGTGCGGAAAGCTTGGACCTTAGCACCTGAGCTATGAGCCAAACAGACAACTTTGCCAAACGTAATGCCCTTATCCTTGACAATCTCAAGCGGCTCGCAACATTCCAGCATTGATTCATCAAACCACCTCCAAGGCCCTATACGAGAGAAAATAAAATAAATAAAAAAATAAAAAAGTGTCTCTTCTATGAAGTGTGTATATATATATAAACCTTTCCATTTTCTGCCGGGGTCAATAGAAAGAGAATTCAAGACCATAGAAAGACTAGCTAATCCACAGTAGGCAGGCTCGGACTGCGTCTGAAAATAAGAAATCAGCCTGAAAAATCCTTCCATTGTTCCTTTCTGAAGCGCTTCATTGAATATTTTCTGCATCACAGATTGCGGATTATTTTCAAACTCTTCAGTTAGGTTTAAGAAAACAAAACAAAAAATAACTTAATAGGCACTGACACCGAGAGGCTTGTTTTGAGTTTAGTCCTCATATTGAGTGTTGATTGTCAAGCGAACTATCTTTAAAAATAAAAAATTGCAACAAAACAATCTGTTGATGTTTGCTAATTCACATACTCAGATCTCTCTAACCATAAGCAGTAGACACTACCGGATGAAGCTAAAACCCCTAATTAAAAAAAAAAAAAAAAAAGAAGAAGAAGAAAAGACAGTATTTGTATGTTTTACTAATTAAACATACTATCAGATCTAACCTCTAAGTCAATCCACGGGAAACCAACATCAATGATCGTCTCAATAACCACAAGCAAGCAGTAGATAACACTAAACCCCCTGATTTCAATTTCGAAAAATCATATGATATTTTTACGCACCTTGCCTTCAACAGAAGCGAAATCTATCGCCGGAGGAGAGGGAAGGAACCTCCGATACAAACTCGCCGTCGACATTATCACCACGACGACAAGGTTTCGTGGTGGAAGAACAAAGTAGAGGGAGGAGAGCTCACTGAGAACAATGGCGAGAGGAACTCAGAGATTGTTAACGTAAACGCTTTCCGTATGTACGTAACGTTTTCTAATAAGAGTCGTATTCGCTCAAGAGAAGAAGAAGACTCTATTGAATTCAAAATCCCGGATTTTATGGATTCTCTTGTCCTCTCCCCCGTGGAGAAGACTCATAATGTGTTAACCGCGGATTGCATCCGGTTATTTATCCGGTTTAGTTCGGTTTGGTAATATTTCTGATTTTTATAATTGTTGACCTTGACCAATACAAATGGCTAAAATGCTAAATTATACACAACTCTTCCTAGAAAAAGACCAAACCTATGTCAAGAAAATAATTAAAACACCTAATTTTCTAATGCAACTGGACGATCATGTACACATGCATCGCATTAAAAGGCAAGTTAAGACTAATTAAAATCAACAAACAACATTAAAACGATGGTTAACAACTGATAATTTATTCCTCTTAGAGCTTGATTGGTAGAGCATTAGCATTAGCATTATGCTCCTTATTATCCAATCAACATTGATAACAAAAGCATTTAGAAAAGCATTTACATGATGCTAATGCTCTCCAAATGCTTTTTGCTCAATGCTCTCATATGAAGCTTTTGGAAGAGCATTTGCATTTAGAATATATATAAATTCAAAAATAATTTTATATAATTAATTTATATATGTTTAATAATATAAAAGTTATGTTTATAATAAAAAAATTATATTTTCAAAAAAACTAAAAGTTGTGATTAATTATTATTATTTTTTTAAATAACAATATTTCACATTTAAAATATAATAAAATTTATATAACTACACATATCATTCATTATTTTTAATAAAAAACATAACATAATATATATTTATATATTATAAAATAAAAACATTTATATTATTTTTAAATAAATAAATTATATGTCATAGATTATTTTTATGATAATATTATATATGGATCATTTATTGCTCAACCAATAAATAAATAATGATGATTTTATATAAATTATTTTTAATTAATTTATTTTATTTAATTATATCAAATTATTTTTATATCCAAAAATAAATTTTATTTTTAAATAAATTTTATTTTTTTAATAATATTATTTCACATTTAAAAATAATTTAATTTATAAAATTAAATAAGATTAATTATTTTTAATAACAAATATATTATTAATATATATTATAATTTAATATATATTATTTTCAAATAAATATATTATATAATAACTTTTATGATAATTTTAAAATTGTATAATGCTACTGCTCTACCAATCACTTTATTAAAAATCTTAATGAGAGCATACAGCTTCTACAACATACTGCTTTTACAGCATTCTGCTGCTTCTTCTTCATCTGCTGTACCAATCGAGGCCTTATTCACCATCTGTTTTAACACCCTCATACATGACTGCACGTAAACCTCTTAACACCGTCATTATTTTCTCTAAAACATGATTATAATCAAAAATTACTTATTATATCTTGTAAATTAAATCAGCTGTAATTAATAATAACTCAACCGGTTAGATGAAAGACAAAGCATCAACAGAACTCCACATCCAAAATTCAGTTGATGACACCTCGATCCATTTACATATAATTATCTCTCGATCTAGAAAATCCAAAAACCCCATGGCATCACGTTTGAACAGTTTGTGGACCACGCTTCTATTACTGCGTGTTAAACATCAGTTGAGATTGATAGCACTGATTCTGCATTACACATTATAGATTCTGTCTGCGAGTGTGATCCACATGTTGTACGCGAAGATCTTGAAGATCCATCACTCGCACAATCTTTAGTTTTTCTTCTACGATATTTTATAGAACTATCTTCAGGATTATCACAAGTCTTTTTTGATCTCCGTGAAGTTTTTGGATTCCCACTAGAGCTTAAGGTTCCACGTCGTGATCGTCCTTTTATTGGTGAATCCACATTGTTCGAACGGTCTTTCGATGACATTGGATGTCTTAGTGTATTACGTGATCGAGTTGAATCTGCACATACGTAAACACTTATACAATACACATAATGTTTTGTAATATATATATGTTAGATTAAGCTAACCTTCGGAAATGTAAGAGCCATCCTCTTTGATAAAATTCCCTAGGGGCGTCGATAAATATCCACCTGATTCTTTGAAATCATGCATCTGCATTGAATTTACTTTTATTTTATAGTTATGTTATATATTTATAAAATATATATATATTGAAAAACACAAAAAAAAACAATGTAAATACCCAGCTAGGTGAATTTTGATTGATAGAATCTCCATCCCAACCAATGTGTGCAACATGCTTTACATCTGTTGGGGTTCCAATTTGCATCTCTGGCTCTTTCTCGTTTTCTGCATTTTGCAATTTCACAAATATTAATTAGTTCTATCAGTTTTGGTGATTAAAAAGTAGTATATTACTTGTTTTTCTTTTGAACAACAAAGTAGTATATTACAAAGAACAATATTCCGATAACGAATATTCACAAAAAAAATAACTTACCAAATATTTGAGAAATGTACCTAATACCCTTCAAGAAGCTCTTCATTTTGTAGTTCGACATAATGTAATTTCCAAACTAAATCAAAATAGTCACTAAGAAAGAAAAGGAGGAGGATGAAGCTGCTATTATGTACGTGCTTTATCTTTTGTCTTCTGAAATATATAAAAACGAATGAAATTAAAACTCAGTTATTTTAACCAAAAAAAATTATAATGTTGAGAGCTAAAAACAAAATGTTTGGTTTCCAGATATTAAACTAATAACGTGGAGAGGAGAACAAAAGAAAGAAAAACTAATAAGTGAACGATATTTAGTTTTGAAAGTGGATTAAAACTAATTAATATGTATTTGTTCTTTATCGTAATCCTAGTTCTTAGGGCATCTCCAACCCAACTCCATTTTTTCCTCCAAAATGGAGTAAAAGTGAGTTTGGAGTAGAAAATGCTCCAACCCCACTCTATTTCTCACTCCATAATGGAGTTTACTCCCTAAATGGAGTAATCTAATTTTTTTTTGTTCATCACTCCATAATGGAGTGAGAAATGGAGTGGAGTTGGAGCATTTTTACTCCATAATCACTTTTACTCCATTTTGGAGGAAAAAATGGTGTTTTACATTGGAGATGCTCTTAATTTGGTAAAACGGTAGAGACTCGGCAGTTGTCTAGTAAAACCAGATCAATTATTCGCCACTAATTGATAATAATAATAAAAAACAATAGACGTCATATTTAGATTATCATGTCTAGAGACTAACCACTCGTAAAATAATAATTAGAGCGAAGAATATCAAAGGTGAAATTTGAAATACTAGGTTCATATAATCTTGGCTATGTTCTGCCATGAGGGAGAGATCATGACTTTCCTTACATTGTGTGTTGAAATGGAATCTACAACACCTAACATCACACTGGAGATGATGAAAGATATTCGGCCAAAATACGCAAAAACATCTTATATTTTTGTAATGGTGAGAAACAAAGGTGTTGGAAGCACACTGGATCTATTGTGGATGTTCCCGCGGAAAGGCTATGCTAGGGCATTGATCGATGCGATGGGAGTTACTATTGATGGAAGAGGGGTTCTAAGCCATCACGAGCAAAGACGTGTAGAGAATCAGACAATTGGGCTGAAGCAAGCACTAAGGATCTCAGTTGCGGCAGGAGTAGATGAGGTGTAGTGGAACCAAGGAGGAAAGATCCGCAGGCTTTTCTACTTACCACGAACGCGTCACCTGGAGTCGTCTCAAGGAAAAAAGTATTGGATTCATTCATTCAATTACGGCGTATCAAATGGGATGTTGCCGTATGGGTGCAGCAGAAAAGGAAAAAGCTATTGACGGATATGGAAAGACTTGTATGTATGTGATGCAAGTGTTCTGCTTACAGCTATTGGTGTTAATTAATCTCATGATCACGACTCACTCAGCCCACTGCTTACTGCATATCCAACAGAGACATGTTTTAAGTTTCAAGTTATGTTCTTTTTTTTTTAAACTTCAGCCATAAACGATTCATGTCCTTAAAGAAAGCAAGAACAAGCTCTATGCTCCAAAAACAATCCTGTCACTAATGAAGACCAAACCGAATTCAACTAAGAAGCTCTAAAAGCAAGATTGTGATCATGTGTACTGCAGCGACATAGATAAACACCTCTATATGAATCACTATCATCATCATCGACAGAGTTGAATAATCCAGATAATATTTATCATAAACTGGCGTCATGTATGGATCGGATTCATACGATTCACCATCATACCATCATCAAAAATCCACAAAAATTAAATTAAAACTTGAGCGAATATTAATCGATTGGCTAGTTGATATGTCTGATGTACAAATACATGGACATCTACCTCACAACAAACCCTAAACTTTCTCGATCAACCTCAAGGAAGACGATCAAGGGAGAGAGAGATTCAGCTTTACATAGAGATGATTTAAAGACATTTCATTTGAGAGGAAAATAATGGATAGAGAGAGAGAGAGAGAGAGAGAGAGAGAGAGAGAGGGAGGTTCTCGTTTTAGAGCTGTCTTGCTTGCCAAAACACAGACCAATGATCCGTGTACACGTGTACACACGATCACAGGTTGAGAAATCGGGCAAGCTGGGCAGGATTGACGATGCCGGGCAGGTGGGCCCCGTCTGACCGTAGAAGATTAGCAACCTCCACATACCTCTTCCGTTTCGGCTCCATTTCCTCAGCAATATGGCTCCGCTTCAACTTCTTCGACTCGGACGGACCGGCTTGGGCTCGAGCCGGATCCCATTGCTCCCCGAAGAGTGTGCCGTTGGTGAGAAACTCGTGACTCAAGTAGCCCGCTAAAATTAGCTGGTTCGAGCCGACTGGCTCGGCTGCGATTAGAGATTTACTAGTGATGGAATTAACCGGCGGACGATTATGATTCGGCGGCGGAGGAAGCTTTTTCACGGTGGTTTCCGGCGGTGTTTGGACGACGGAGGAGATAACGCCGTCTCTTTCTTTGCGCTTGTCTGGCGTTAGAACGCGACGTGGCGGAAGACGCATAGTTTTGGTGTTCATGGTGCTTTTTTATTGGTTGCATGCCACGTCAGCACTCACCACAATAAAAATAAAATATTAACTGCAGTAAAACAGTACACAATCAAAATCTTCGGGTGAAATAAAAAAAGAAAAAAAATAATTTATTTATTTCTGGAGAGAGAGAACAATCGTAGCGTCTAGGGAGAGATAGAGAAGGAGATAGAGAACGAGAAGGGATAGAAGAAAGTTCACGGGAATGGGTATGTTGTGACAATTTATAGAGGCTGGGAGGCTTGGATTCCCCTTGACGTTCTATAAAATTACCAAACTGCCACTCAACATGAAATGACCAAATTACTCTTCATTTTGCTTTACCGTTTCTTCAATTTTGTGTCACCATCGAAAATAAATTAATCGAATTGTCCTTTTGTTTTTTTTTGAATAGTCTCGTATTAACTGAAATCTGGCTTCTTTGGCATAAATAAATAAAAAACAAAATTTTGACTAAAGGCATAATAAATATAAAAGTTTATAAGAACAAGTGATAAATATCGAAACTACATTGAATAGCAGAATCTAATTTGTAAAATCATACATGGAAAAAGCTTCTTTTTTTTTCTAAATACCGAAAATATTTAAATTGTTATCTTTCTAGTAAGAATGAAGTTCTCCTTTCTTTATTGATTTTGTTACTGGGTAAATGTGGCTTCATCAAATCACGAACTCAGTTCGTAAAATATATATTTTGATCAGACCACATCTACATCTGCTATTAAATTTTATTTAATCAAAGCCTTGCAACCTTTTTTTTTTTTTGAACATCAAGCCTTGCAACCTTTATAACACAAAATTTCGAAATTCTTCCTTTCTATTTGTGGCTATATGCAAATGAAGAGACGCGTTAACACGCTAATTACAAGGGAGAAAGAAAATTGATTAATGCTAGACTTTTTCCTCGTTTACTTTTCATTTATTTATTAGCACCTAAACTTTGTATATTTTCAACGATGGAGAGAAACCGAATTCAAGAAATGACCAAATTAGTAAAAACTTTACTATTCTGAATTTCTGATAAACCTTTTTATGGGTTTCACACTTTAATGACTGTAGATTTTGAATTCCTTATATATTTTCTAGCTAGTTTGTCTTTTTACACTATAACTAGATGATAACCCGCGCTATGCACGGGGTGAATTTTTTAAAATATGTTGTATTGAAATATTACAATTAGAATGCATCTTGTTATCAAATTTTTTTTTTTTACATTTGATTTGGGGTGAACATTCGGATACCATTTGGTTCAGTTTGGTTTGGTTCGGTTCAGTTATATTTCGATTTTTCGTGAGTTCGATCCGGTTCGGATCTGCGGATTCGGTTTGGGTTTGGACTCAGATAACTCATTTTATTTTTAAAAAAATAAAATTCGTATATACTTTAAATTTCTCAAAATATAAAAATAAAAAATTATTTATAACATATAAATGTGTATAATGCAAGCTAAAATACTTAAACTTAACATGAAATTTGGTTAGCTTCAATATTCGGATAAGAAATCAATAGATATTTGAAGTATTGGTATTTTGAATATCATTTAACTATTTTAATCATGTATTTTTAACTATTTGTAAATATTTTCAAGTATTTTGGACAACTTAATAACATTTTATATATTTTGTATATTCTTTTAGATATTAAATTCTAAAAATAATTAATATATTTAAATATATAAATCTGGTTTCGATATATTCGATATCCGAAATATTTCGTTTCGGATCAGGTTCCGTTCTAAGAAATATCATCTTACTAACATCTTACAATTTTTGGTAATATATAGACGTTTTTAAAAATTTAAAATATAACATATATGAAAAATCTATTTTTTTTAAATATGTTTAAGTGATTTTTTTTGATAATATTAATTAAAATAAAATGTAGAGGATACAAAATTTTTTATCAAATATTTTGATTTGTAATCATTAATTATCATATATACGTTAATCATATTAGGTAATTTCGTAGCTTTTATTTAAGGAAATAAATTTACGTAGCTTTTATTTAAGGAAAGAATTTAAGACTACTAATTAATATGATAATTAGTTTAATAAAAAGTATAATATATATTTATATGGACCAACATATTTTTCTAAGGATTTCTGAAAATCATCCTAGTGATGACACGTGGCTATAAAACATGTTGTAATGTTCCAGGATTAATATATAGGGGATCTGTCCTGTTATATGAAAACCGACTTACTATTGTGACCATAATAAAACACAATACCTTAAACAATAATAACAGTAAGGCGCAGCCTCAATCAATTGATAAGTAGGATGTACTAATCATACATATAATATAGCTAATATAGTGCAAACGTATATTAAATTCCCTAATTAACACATCACACAGGAAATATGTTTTGATTTTTATCTTATTTAGATCTATAAGAAAAAGAAGTTAATTCTATTTAACTATCAGCATAATGATGAAAACCGAAAAATGGCATGGAGATTTACAAGTCGCTCAGATTCAATACAACTGTCACCTTTATTCTTGCATAGCTAACAAAGAGAGATTAAACAACAACAAAGGAACTATAAGAGAGATTATTTTGGTAGAGTTGAGGTTATGCAATTTGTTGGGTGTTGGATAGTTTGGCATTAAGTTTGCCACCTTTCATCCATCTAAATGGAAGAAGAATGCCATACTTACACCAAAAACAAAATTGAAAAAAAAATAACACGAAAATAACGCATGTCTATAATTTAAAGGGTACCAAATTTGGGGGGGAAGTAAAATAAAAATAGATAAAGGACCCCAGTTTGAGAGGGACCATAAAATTGACTAAAACATTTAATTTCGATATATAAAGTATAGACTCGTATAAAAGTTCAAAACTCATGTTCAACCAAACCATCAAACCACTGAGAACTTTAGTTCCCCCACCTAATTACGCTTTTTCCCATTTCTAATTTCTTATCAAAACCGTAAAACCCATAATTAGTAAAATTTTCACACTTGCTCTTGTTTATATGATTTATATACAATTACTTTAACCTGTTGTAGTTCAACTTTTATATAAATGAATTTTGGTTATATAACATATATAAGGATATAAGAACAATGCAAAATATAACGTGTTTATGATTGAGTGCCAACTCAAATGCTTGCATTTGAAACAATCAAGCACTTGAGAACTCAAACGCAACTGGAAACGTGAACGGTTTTGTAAACACGAAAAGCTGATGTAGTTAACAAATATGCTTTTTAATACGGATTTAACTACCTTAGCGTAAATTTCAAAGTAGTTTGCACTCTAGCTGTAACCAAAATATCATATGCTC
This sequence comes from Raphanus sativus, assembly GCF_000801105.2. Taxonomy (NCBI): domain Eukaryota; kingdom Viridiplantae; phylum Streptophyta; class Magnoliopsida; order Brassicales; family Brassicaceae; genus Raphanus; species Raphanus sativus. The sequence continues at coordinate 20,944,786 of NC_079515.1, forward strand.
ACAAGAGCAATAAATTTTTTTTTTGAACAACAAAGAGTGGAAAATATAATCACAAAAAGAATACCTTTGCGTGAGAAAACAAATGTGTAGCAAAATAGAGAGCACTTGAACGTTTTGAAGAATAGAGAGTAAGGAATGGTCCTTTGCTGTAACAAATTTAAGAAGCGAAAAAAAATCAGTCGAACATAAAGTTCTGGTATAAAATCTGAAAGAGACTTGAATGTAGGGAACTATAATGACCTGAAGGAGGTAATCTATATGTACTGGAGCAGCATATTCGCAGATGTGTTCCTCAATCTACAACTTTGTCCTAAGTGAACATCCCCAAAACTGTATCTGCATCAGGTTTCATGAATATTTACAACCAAATCAGTACTGTTACAGATTTCTTAATAAAAGATATGAAATTTTCGATGAAGGAGGGAGAGAGGAAACCTGTATTCACAGTATTCTTGCCAAGCACAACAGGCTTTCCCGTAATCCCAGTAGCAATCCGCATCTCTAAGTGGCCCGCGCTTGGCTGTGAAACACGGTATTTATATTCAAACCCAAAGACAATAGAATAATAGGCAATAACATTTGTGTTACCTTTGGTGACAAACTTGGACTTCGCACCAGGCTGAATGTCATGCCACATCTGAAGCCATAACTCCCGCATTAGAACTGGGGATCTAACAATGTTCCTGTGATTTGCTGCACACAAATGATTAGTCAGAAACCAATGCATGATACTTTTTTTTGGGTCTAAATGTTAAGATTTATACCACTTTTTTAGAGTTTACATTGTTGTGGAGCACAACTTATTACAAAGAAATTAGAAGAGGGAGCCAAAGAAAAGAGAGAGTAAGAGAGTAGCATTAACTAAAAGGGGATAGAAACCAAAAATACAAACTCAAGTAAAGATGGCGTAGGAGCAGTCACAGAAAGCCGAGACAAAGACAACAGTCTCCCCTACTCTCTCTCTTTTCTTTTGCTCCCTCTTCTACTTTTTTTGTAATAAGTTGTGCTCCACAACAATGTAAACTCTAAAAAAGTGGTATGTTTGTTACTCACTTTTATCAAGCTCCCAGACTGCAGTTCTCTTTCCTGTAATGCTTTCAGAGTCTTCATAGAAGGTTATGTACTTAACCCTTGGTGATTTTGTCATGTTCGCTATGATGTCTGACCCATGCTCATGTTCAACATTTAATTCCACATGCACATCACTTCCATCGTGTTCTGGCTGTTGTTTTTCAATGAAAAATTTCTGTTAGCTATAGATATGTTCTTTTACAGAAAGGAAAAACTGTTGGCGACTGAAATGAATTTTGTAGATTATCTATACAATTCGGTATATAGCAACTTTTAAGTGGTATGTATCTCCGGAACTTTTTTGTGTTCAAACAAAAAAAAAGTAACTTTTAAGTGGAAGATAGAAAAATTTACAACCCACACTGAGTTTTAAGGTGGGGAACTGAAAAAGAGTACCTGGGGAGCCATTGTTATGTTGACCTTAGGTCCGAGCCAGTTCTTGCACCAAGAGAGTGAATGATAAGGTACCTATAACAGATAAATTGATTATCAATACAAAAATATGGAGACGGCAGTATAATACATAACATGCAGTCATCCAGAAGCAATATTATATTGGTCTTCAGTAGCTTTCCTACAATGTTATTTAAAAACAACTTCTGAGATTACCGTCTCATCCCCAGTTATAGGTCCAGCATTCCCATCAACAACAGTTCCTGACCTGCAGATCTAGCAGCGTGAAGATGTGTCTATGGTTTCCAAAGAAAAAAATATGAAAAAGGAAGACCACTCCTAGTTAAAAACTGGAGTTAATATTTGATGTTAGTGCCATTTTTCATGCAAGTATGTCACATCTCTTCCCTCTCATACCCACTGATCATCGACTGTGTAAACGAGTAAGACTACTAAAATTTTAATTATGTAACAACTTTCTGATGCAAATGAAATAACACGCCACTAGATTCATACAAAAGCCTTGCATCTATTTTACTTGCTGCCATTGCGAGAATTTACCTTGATACGAGGTTACCTTCAGTTTCATAAATGATATCCGTTATGATCCAATTATCAGGGTAAGGTTTGCCACTTGGGGCAAAGTAATAACCAACCTAATACATGTTCATACATTTAGTTTCTTTAACGTTTAAAAGCACAAGATGCAAGGAAGAGGATAAGGCGCAAACAAAAAATTTGCAGAACAAAGCAGGGAATATAGTAACAGAACAGACAGGATATGTAGTCATACCTCTGTCTTTAAATGAGAACCATATATGCAAAACACATTTTTTATAGGTGGTCTCTCCCAGGGAGTCAGAGGGTTCATCACAGGGTCATCATGATATAACCTATAAAAACATAGTTTGCATGTTATGTATATTTTTCTTTGATGATTGACAAAGATTTGAAAAAATAAATTTCACATGTTATTCAATGCCAGAGTCTAAATAACTACACAAAGAATAAATGTTCAATGTGAATCATTCTGAAATACGTACTTTCTTAATCGTAACTGCAAGCAACATAGATATTCCATAACGTTAATGAGAGAGCACCATTGAATATCAAAACCAAGAATTCTGATCACAGTTTTCTCTTATATTAAGAAGGATAAAGCATATGTACAGTTGATATACAGATCTAAACAAAAAGAAACTTGAAGTTCAAGGAGTCAACATGTGATGACTAATGAGAAATATTTGCCATCATAGAGAAAGGTGCTTACTTCTTTAACTGGTGTAACATCCTCTTGCTATCAGGGTCATAGTCGTTAATTGCTTTGAAAAGAGACCCATCTGCCAATTCACGTGCAGTGAAAGACAATAGAGTTGGGAGACCACATTCCAAGTTCGTCATGTTGGCTTGAACTGCTTCTGTAACTGACGCATACGCATCACGGCCTAAAAATTGAGTTGTGTTGAATAAATCAACCAAGATATCAGAATGAACAAAATGCATATACCAAGTCTTACTGTTAGTGGAAGGGATTTCAATGTTGATGATATTCGTCGGCCAGCCGGAATATTTTGATTCATATTCCTCGTCAGTACAGTGGTATACACGCTTATCTTTCTTTGCAGCACCCCCAGAAAAATGCGTCCAGAAGGTGTTATCACCCTTGCAGTTCTTTGAAAATGGCATAAGCCACAACGAAGAAGGGAAAGAATTGGACAACAGTCGAGCAGTTCCCTGAAGCCTTGCCAACATAAGAGGCGCATGTCAATATCTCACATAGTTTTCATAAACAAACCCCGGAATACTGAGTTTAAAGATCTCAGTAAAAGCTTCTTCTCAACTAGGAATCTACCATAGTAATATGGAAATTAAATCTGAGTACATCAGTTCGGTTGTATTAGGACAAACATATTACCCACATATGTTGGCTGATAACTACCCAATTCAAAACCTACATATATACCATATCAAGTACAGTTGCTCGATCAGCAAAAACAATACTTTTGAAGTGTATAATAAGACCTGGTGGATACTAACTCCCTGATACTAAAAGGAAGTCAGAGGTAACCTCAGAAATAGGAAGGCCAAACGTTACACCAGATAGAGTAGATTTGATTGCCTCAACTGAACCAAGAAGAGGAGCTCCTACATGAAGAATATATTAGGTGGACTCTCCAGCTTAGAGGACAAGCAAAATGTAGAGTAAAAATAATTGGCCAGTACCAACAGCGAAATAAGCATGGATATGCTGATCAAGCCACTCGAAGTAATGTTTTGGTGCAATTTCTAGCCTCAGCCATTCCAGAAAGTATCTGAAGACATTATTACCCATAGAATGAGCAAAAACTATAGAAGGACCACCACGGAGCTTTAAAGCAGTTTCAAAGGTCAACCTGCAAAAAGAAAAAAAGACCAGAGTTCTTTGCTTATCTTACAGTAAATAAATAAAAGAGAGAAAAAAAAACATAAGCCTGGTGAGGACTAACTTGAGCTTGTGAAAGTAAAGATCACGCTCTTCCAATTTGGTTGGTGACAATCTCCAATCGTAAGGGACAGCGACGATTGCATTAGCCTCTATGCCAAACTCAACACACCACTTAAGCCACTCTTTCCAGACAGTAGAAAGAGGACCTGAAGATTAACCAAAGGCTAATTACTTAACCGTACTATCACAACAAAACGAGTTTGAATTCTAAGAAACTTCAAAGAAAGATTAAAAAAAAATGAAAAATTACCTGTTATGTAACCTGGATCCAATTCCGTGATCGCTGAAAGACCACTGTCAGGGCGTGACTTACACTCGGGATGATCCGTTTGATTATAAGGATCTAGCACCATACACTTAAACCAGCAGTTGACAGCAGAGAGAAGCTGCAAAAGGAATCCAAGAAATCCATCAGTGATAAAAACTACTAAACGAATCGCAATGCATAGGAAGAACATTTCGAAGATTCCACGAGTGGTAACTCCAACAACAGTTATAACGACCTAACATTTTGATTTAAGAATACGCAAATAGTCACATTCGGTCGAACGCATTCAGTGAGCCCAAACGCGAAGGAAAAAGATCACGCAGATTCAGCTATTCTCTTCACCTCTATTGAGAAAAGATCAGCATGATTTATTCAACAAGATAAACGAGGAAACAAGAGACCTCAAACGTTGAAAAACTGATCAGTCAATAAGAGATATGATACTTGCTTCGTTGCACTATCTCGCATGGAGATTCATCAACAACGGAACTCGAATCGAAAAACAAAGAGGTGAAACGAAAGATCACGTACCTTAGTGGTGTCTAGCCAAACGAGGTCGAGAGGATTGAAGTCCAGCGGAGTGTATGGACAGTCGAGCATCGACCACGCTCGCAGCTGTGTCGACGCGAATCCCGGAATGATTATACCTGACAGCTTCGAGTAGTCGCCGTGAAACTCGGTCTCATCCTCCACCGCCGCACCGCCACGGAAAAGCAAGATAACGACGGCGAGTACGGTGCATAAGGCCGTTACAGATTTCAAATCAGCTGCCATCGGTCGCTGTCGTATCTAACTACGTCTCATTCCATCGCCAGAGTTTTTGGAGGAAAGAGGAGAGAGAGAGAGTGTGGAGAGTTGAATAGTTTTTGGAAGCGTCCTAACTTTCCAATTATGCCCCTACGTGGTGGCTATGATGCAAGGCGATAACCTTCGTAGTGATCGAGAGGGTTACATGCTAGCAAACTAATGGGCTTTACTGGGCCTTTTACTTAGAAAATTTAAAATATTTCAACTTTTTTAGCAAACAAGCGGATTTTATTTAAATCGCATTTCTCCCGCCTAATTAAATTAGCATCTCCCCCTTCTTTCTTCTCACCATTGTATATGGGCATGACACGTATCCTTCACTCTCTAAGTAAATACCCATCGAACGGAGACGAAACTATGGCTTTAAGAGATTTCTGTCATCTAGATCTCATTCCGTACAGTAATGGCGAATTTCACCAGTATGTTGATGAATCCATGGATTCTTCATCTTCAGAAGCTCGGTCTGGAGCTCAAGTGCTCTCTATGGTTAGTCTATAGCTTCCTAATTTTTTTAGTTAATTACTCTCATGTTGTTCTTGGAATCGTAACAACTGATTTGCATTAAATCGCAGCTTGAAATTGCTTAACCAACCAGTGTTGCTTCCTTGTGATCACGTCTTCTGCGAGTGAATCCAACTATACTTATCTGTTACTTTTTAAAGATTCGCTTAAGTTTTTGATTTCAAATCGATTCTTATATTTCCGGAAATAATTTTGCAGTTCATGTATCCATGAATCGTCACATGTTGAATCAGGCTGTCCCGTTTGCAAATCCAAACATCCCAAGAAGGTAAATTCAATTAAATATTCATATAATCAAATGATAATCGATTTGTATCTTTCTTGGAATTATTTATGTTGAAAGAGTATGCAATTATTCATGTACAGCTAGGAGGAATCTGCATTCTATGGAGAGTGTTATAAGCATATACAAAAGCTTGAACGCAGCTGTTGGTCTTTATCTCCCACAGTTACAGATTCATAACAGTTCCAACAGCCCACAAGACGGTTGAATCAAACTGAAACTGGGTATGCTTCAGTTTTTGAATTATTATCTGAGTTTATGTTTTGCCCTTGAGATATCCCCATTTAAGATGTGCATCAATCTTTTTTTCTTAATTCTTCAGCAGTTACCTGAAAGTAACACAGAACAAGTTCTAAAAAGAAAGTGTGACATCACTGCTTATGAAGCAATGGAAAATCGCTAAAAGGTCCCTAAGAGGCAGAAAAATTTGATGCAAAGAGATGGTGATGTAGACTTCAAGAACAACTACACTGCAAACTCTGATGATCAGCTGATTGAGAATACCTCAAAGTCATCAGATCTGACCCCATCTGTAATTTCAGATCAACCATCATCCAATATAACCATATGTGGGTTCTGCCAATCTGCTAGGGTATCTGAGGTAAAAAAATCTTTCTCATGTCCTCTGATCTTAACTGAGTATTCTGTTGCTGTAAGGTCTTAACTCAATTGGCTGGAGCGATGTTTCGTTAGGCCACTGGAGAAATGCTGCATTACTCCAGAGGAAGTCCGGTGGTTGGAGATGACATCTTTAGATCCAATGTTATCCATGTCCACAGCATGTATTGAATGGTAAACGAAACAAAACCTACAAACTTTAAAATCGTTTTTAGAAATTCATGTATAAAATGTAAGCGAGAATGTTAAATATTTCTGAGTGATAAATATATTAAAGCTGCTGCTAAATGAATGTTTCAGGGCACCACGAGTTTACTACGAAGATGACACAGTGAAGAACCTGAAAGCAGAGCTGGCTAGAGGAATGAAAATCAAGTGCACCAAATGTAGTCTGAAAGGGGCTGCCTTAGGCTGCTATGTGAAGTCTTGCCGCATGAGCTACCATGTTTCATGTGCACGGGAGATGTCCAGATGCCGGTGGGATAATATATGTGCCGTCACATTATCATCTCCATATAGTAATTACGTACTTACCAAAGTTCCAATTTTAATGTGAAAGTGATTTCTTGGTCCTTACTCCTTACATGAAGATTTTCTTCTGCTTTGTCCGGCTCATTCTTCAGTCAAATTCCCAAGCGAGAAGTCTAGACCTCATAGTCGTCTACCTAAAGCTGACCCCTTACCGGAAACATATGAAATCATTTTCAGCATATTATCAGTTTTTCTTGATATATTACTAATAGAATAATGATTCTCATTTATTTGTTCCCTCAAAAAAATTGATGAACTTTGTTCGCTGGAAAACAAACCTGGAATGACAAAAGACATTGTTCTGTGTGGATCAGCACTCTCTCAAGATGATAAGGTCAGTTCTAAGATGTTCTTCTTACCATAACACACTCGAAAAAGAAGTTAATAAACTTTTTGCTTTCAAACAAAAAAAAACTAAATTTTTCATTGCATTGTTATTCCCCAGCGCCTGATAGAAAAGTTAGCTGCTAAATTCAATGCAACAATATCAAGATACTGGAACCCAAGTCTTACACATGTGATTGCTTCTACAAACGAGAAAGGAGCTTGCACAAGAACCTTAAAGGTGCTTATTGGAATTCTCAGCGGGAAGTGGATTATCAATGCAAACTGTAAGTTAGATTGCTCATTTATCTTTACTATTGCCAGTAATATAAATCGTTATCTTACATAGATCAAGTGTAATTGTTTCCAGGGATGAAAGCAAACCTTGAAGCTTCTCTACCTGTTGATGAAGAACAATATGAAATTCATATCGACACTCAAGGATGTGAAGATGGACCAAAAACCGCAAGACTCGGAGCAGAATCTAATGTAAGTAAATCAAACAAAAAAAAAAAATTTGAAAGTGTTATGTTTGGATATCTCACTCGTTTTGTTCTTTGTCAAGCAGAAACTAAAGCTCTTTGATGGCTTGAAATTCTATTTTTACGGAGATTTTTTCAAAAGGTACAAAGAGGACCTTCAGAACCTAGTCAAAGTCGCAGGTGGTACGATATTGAAAACAGAGGATGAACTAAGCGCAGAAGACAATGTGGATGACCAAAGATCATCAACAATTGTGGTGTACAACATTGATCCACCACCAGGATGTGGTTTAGGTGAAGAAGTGACAATTATTTGGCAAAGAGCAAATGAAGCAGAAACTTTATCAAGCAAAACATGGTCAAGGATGGTTTGGTCACACTTGGCTCTTGAAATCCATTGCTAGTTATAAGTTACATCCTATGATCAGCTAACTTAGATAAATAAATGTTTCAGTTACATCACACCATATATTTAAGATTGTTATAACTTATAAGTTACACTAGATCCAGACCCGCGCTGTGCGCGGATATTATTTGAACAAATATGTGGCTAACTATAAAGATTAGATTATATGATTTGTTTTTGTTTATAATTCGACCATAAGTAACTAATTTTTGTTTTTTTGTTTTGTTTTTGATGTGTATATAATCTGATGGGCCAAAGTTTTTAATTTACGAAACACAATTGGGAAGAGATATGCTTTTGAGAATAATATATTTTAGAACTTTAGGCCCATATTATAGAATAGATCATAATTATTATGGATTAGCCCATTAGTTAAATACAATATAGTTTAATCAAATAAAGTTAAGCCCACTTCTTTTTTTTTTCCGGGAACATCAACTACTTTAACGTGTTGGTAAAAAAATCAACAACTTTACTTTTCTTTTCGTCTTCTCCAGTCGGTGGTTCTGTTTTCAATTGCGTTTCACGACCAGATATCAAACTCATTCTTCACTAAATTCTAGAATCAAAAGCGTTCTCTCTATCACCACCAACAGGTTCGAAGTTCTGATTTAAGGTTAGATTATTTAGATTTTGTTAGTTTTCATTAATACTAAGCAATTGCGAAATCCTAAAAATTGTTTATATATCTTTCACATGTTGACAGATCTCTCACCTCTACTTCTAGATCAACCAGAATAATAATCTGTCAAAACATTCTTTGGCTCCAAGGACCATCACCATCTTCTTCGAAGACATGCAACCAAAAAGTAAGTCTCTGTAGACATCATCTGAAGCAAATATTTACCTTTTCCTTCTGTTTGATATTTTCAAAAAGATTTAGACATGAAAATTATATATATAAAGTTTGGGTTTTATATCTTTTCTAAAATTTGCAGTCGTTTGGTATTACTATTCAGATGTGTATTCGTTTGAAATCTTTTATAAAAAATTGACAGGCTTTAGTATTAATTATCTGTTTTGTACTTGACAAAACGATTTTGTATTGTTTGAATGTTGGGACTTAGATAACAATGTTTTAATAGACATCAAATTTTGTAATTACTATTGAGGTTATATTCATATGACTTATATCTTTGTTAATATGTGCATGTTTCATGTATTTGAGCGATTGTCGACTTGCATCAGTGAGGGGTGAAGGGACTGCAATGGAAAAGATAAGTTTTTTAAATATCGTTGTATTAGTTTAATTAGCACTGAGAAACATTTGTTTATGTCCATGAATAATGGAGTAATATTTTTTTATGGACAGGTAATTCTAAAGACATAAGAAGAGCATAGATATTCCTCTTACAAAAAGTTAAGTGCGAGAGTTTATTTCTACAAATTAGATATCTACAATAGTTTATTACGATCACAGGTTATATTCATATGACTTATATCTTTGTTAATATGTGCATGTTTCATGTATTTGAGTGATTGTCGACTTGCATCAGTGAGGGGTGAAGGGACTTCAATGAAAAAGATAAGTTTATTTACTTTCGTTGTATTAACTTGTTTAATCAGCACTGAGAAACATTTGTTTATGTCCATGAATAATGGAGTAGTCTTTTTTTTGTGGACAGGTAACCAAAGATTCATTTTCTAAAGACATAAGAAGAGCATACGTATATTCATCTTCCAAAGATTCATCTTCCAAAAAGTTAAGTGCGAGAGTTTATTTCTACATATTAGATATCTATATTTCCTATTTTAAACTCTGTTGTTTGTCTTCTTATTCTGTTTTTTTAAATTATGTGTTCTTGATTAACTTTCGCTAACTAATAAAACTCCTTGACATATATATATATATTGGTTAGGTTATTGGTGAGGATTGGATAAAAGACAAACATCGCATTATTCATTGGAATAGTCCACAGAACCAAATTCAGAAATAAAGGTTAGTACTATCTTCAATGTTGATGAATTGAGGAATTTAGAAATAAACAGTAAAATCATCATAGGTGTCACATTGTTTAGGATTGTACAAATACTTGGATTTAAATATGCAATTGACTGGTTTGAAATTAAAAGCACAGTGGTAGTTGTATATCTGGTGTTGGTTTTATGATTGATTGTTCTATCTATTTTTAAAATGTCTTAGATTTAGGATTAGTTTGAGTGGATAACAAACTATATTTTCTTTTCGATCAAAACATGATGATCAGAAACATGTCATTTGATTTAAAATATCTATTAGGTTCATAGAAAAAAGTAGAGTTATCTTTTTAGTTGGTAAATAGAATAACAAACTTAATTTATTTAGGCTTCACATACGAAATTACTATGAAAAATCAAAATAGAACAACAAACTGAATTTATTTAGGCTTCACAAACGAAACTACTATGAAAAATCAATTCAAATGTAGTCCATCCAAAACAAACCAATAAATGTTTATAAAGCACTAAGCAAACAAAATGAAACAAAACAAACTCGGTTTGAAAGACTTTCATCACTACACTCTGTTTTCAAGATTACTAAAAACCTCTTTGAAAACAACATTAGTAGTTTTCCTTTGCGGCTTCCCATCTTTATCCACGATCAACACTTTCAAACCTTTCTTGGATGTAACCCTTGAAATGGCAACATAAAGCTGTCCATGAAAAAATACTGGTCTAGGAAGAAATAATCCCACCTCAGACAATGACTGTCCTTGACTTTTGTTGATGGTTATTGCAAAAGCCACTGCTAAAGGCAATTGTCTTCTACGCATCTTAAAAGGAAGTCTTTTATCTGTTGGAGTGATCAATAATCTTGGAATATAAGCGATTTCACCAACCTGCTTACCAGTTAAGATCCTAGCTTCCACCATAAAATCCATAAGCTGAGTTATTTGCAATCTTGTTCCATTCATTAAACCTTCGTTAGGGTTAATATTCCTAAGCAACATAACAGGACAACCAATCTTCAATCTCAGACTATGGTTTGGTAGACCAGAAACTTTAATGCTGTTTAGGAAGTCTTTACTGAGGGCGTCATTGTTGACTGAAGCAGTATCAGATGGATCTATACTGTCTGATGAAGTATAAACCATTTCTTCTCCTGAAGAATAAAAACAAAATTTAAAAATAAGTTAGCGTAAGTAAATGATAACGAAACACATGTAATAAAATATCACAACTGCCTTACCATCAAGTTTAGATAACATATGATCATTAATCATATTCACATCCTCATTAGTTGGACACAAGATTGCTCTCTGTTGGAAAAACTTAGGATCTTTAATTCCTCTTAGTGAATCAGTATCTCCATAAATGGCATGACAAATAGTTTCTATAGGATCATTTGGGTCCATAATTAGAAACTCTTCTAGAATATCAATTAAGGCCTCCCCATCATTCGGCTCTGCTATTCTCCCATCCCCAACAGCCAAAATCCACTCAGAAAATTCTTTCAAATCGTTTGCTTCTACATCAGTGAGATTGTTTGAAGCCAATCTCATGTTCTTAGTAAGTTTCAGAACCTTGCAATGATCCCATAGATATGATGAATTCATGGCAGACAACACAATCTCAGCTCTACTACCTCCAGTAATCACAGGAAGAACTTGTCGAAAATCACCTCCAAACACAATAACCTTCCCACCAAAAGGCTTATTGTCGTGATTCACCATCTTCATCAGATCCTTTAAACTCCTGTCTAAAGATTCAAAACAATGCTTGCTCATCATTGGTGCTTCATCCCAAATGATTAGAGATGCCTCTTTTATCAAATTAGATTTATCTGATCCATGAGTCAATGAACATGTAGTAAACTCATCTGGATTGATGGGTATGCCAAAACGTGAATGAGCAGTCCTACCACCTTGCAACAACAGAGAAGCAATTCCACTTGATGCAGTATTAAGAACAATATCTCCCCTACACCTAACCGCAGCTGATAGAATCTGCCAAAGAAAAGTTTTTCCAGTGCCACCAAACCCATAAACAAAGAACATTCCACCTCTTTCTTCAAAAACAGCACCGATGATCTCATCATATATCTTTCTTTGTTCAGTAGTCATCAACAGAATATCTCTATCATGAGTGGCTTGCAATTCATCAAGATCGTAATTTAGCTCATCCAAGATCAAAACATTTTCAATCGGTTTGAATTCGGGAGGCAGCTTAGGCATAGACTCATATACTGACAGTGAACTCCCGTTTCTTTTCATAAGCTTCTCAATCTCTATAAGAGCATATAGTTTCTTCTCACTGTCACTGAGTATAAGTCCTGCCAAAATTAGAAAAAATTATAAAATTTAATGACGCACCATCTATATCAAGTGCAATATTAAATAACGTATAGATTAAGGAACCAAAGAACGTTAAACTAAAAATATAAGATATAGTACCTGGCCTGTTGAAATGCATTCTTCTATTGTACTCAATATCTTCAGATAACAATTCCCAAGTTTTTTCCCAAACAACCTCTGGTTGAGACAAACTATTTGACAGAAGCATTAGAACAAAAAGACCACGAACAACAGCTGCAGAACTGTCATAAGATCGCCTCACTAAGTCATCTATGTACTCCTGGTCATCATCCAAAATCCCCCGAGCATAACATGCCTCTTTGTAGGTCGCATAAACCACACCATTGTAGGTTTTAATATCATCATAGCTGGTAGGACCTCTGACATAGTTCAACAATACTCTCAAATAATAAGCACTTTCTTGCTTACGTGGAGCATAATTAATTCTTCCAACACTGAAGCCTTGTTTCCTTCTGGTGAACTTCTTCTGACTTTTCGAGTAGGTGTAATAGTTGGGAATCTGAATATATGTCAGAGTCCGAGCAAAAGCATCAACTTCATTCAGCTTGAACCACGCCAAAAACATTGTGTTCTCGATGAGTTTACGACCAACAACATCCTTCAGTTTGTCCTTCCCTCTGAAAATAACATTTTGTTTCCCTGGTAGATGAAATGAAAGTTTCTCAACAGCTGTGGATCTGTAATGTATTGGAAAGGCAAAAATCCTCCATGCTCCTTCACAAGTAGAAACATATCTACAAAAATCATAAATATAGAAGTTAGGACAGATTCCAAATAAAAGAATAAGAATCTGTGAACGTCGTACACATTGGCAAAGTCACTTATTAAATTACCTGCAATCAAAGAAATCCTTTATTTCATTCTTTTTAATCTCCCCTGTCAAAACGTCACCACCAATCGCTGTCTGTGAGAACGATCCTGCTGAGCTCGGAACTTGTGGCTCACCACCATTCGCTGTCTGTGAGAACGATCCTGCTGAGCTCGGAACTTGTGGCTCTGGTGGTTCTACGACTACTGTAACACGGTCAGATCCTTTATTAATGTATTTAAATAAATACTTAATAGAACCAACTTGGTTGCACCACTCAACATTAATGTGAGCTCGGTAACGAAGAGAGAGTGTCCTGTTGTAAGGGATGACCCATCTGTTATCACATTTCAAACCATTCTTCTCAACAAAACAGGTTGACTGGTCGCGTCTTCTATAAACCGGAAATCCATCCTTTTTCACTCTAGTACTGTCTGCAAAAGGTTTAGGAAACATCTTCGAACACTGCCCATTTTCCATACAAGGAGAGTTCATATTAGCAGCTCCACACGGACCATGAATCATCATATCCTTAACAACATTGTAAAGATCTGGATCAGATGATTTATCTGGGATCTCAGCTGATATGATTTTATCAATGTCTTCTGTTTTTGGAAATTTGGATGAAGGATGCATAAAAAGCAGAATGTGAGCGTGTGGCAATCCTCTCTTCTGAAACTCCACAGTATACATAGCTGAAATATAAAAAAAACACAAAAAGAAAAAGTATTGTTAGAACAGGATAGAAACAATAAATTCAATATCGAACTTATCACATGTCTTAAATCGCTAAAAATGATAATTAAAGGAAAACTTACACGTAGATGTCTTTCCGAGGATATTCTTTTTTGTCAAATCGTTCATCAAAGCATCGAGCTTCATCTTAAATATTCGACAAATAATCTCTGGTCTGTCATCTGAATTCAATCCTCTTTTCTGAAGAAATCTGGTAATTTCTGGCCATTTTGGATTGCATGTGAATGTGATGAAAAGGTCTGGGAAACCAAAATGTCTGCAAATGGCCATAGCGTCTAAGTACATATTCTTCATGTATCTTGGACCCCCAGTGAAAGTAGCTGGTAGAACAAATTGTTGACCTTGTTCATCCATGTCCAAGTTCCCAGCATTTTCAGACTCCTTAATGGAGTCATAACTATCTGAACGCAAGCATGTCTGGTTAAACTTCAAATACCTCAGTCTGTTAGATTCGATAGTAGTATAGGCGTCCACTATGAATTGCTGAAATAACCTTCTTGAATAAAGCAGAATATGTGACTCATTTTCCCGCTCTTGCAGCCGAAAAGCAAAAAACTGCCGCATACTGAAGTATCCTTTTTGAGTTTCTTTGTAGCTTCTGTGACACCTTTTTTAATACCAACCTTGAAACCATCTTCACCATAAACAAATATTAGAGGATATTGCAGTGCTAGATAGGAGAGGTGAATCTCATCAATCCTGGTAAGTCGTCCAGTCTTATGCTGTAGAACAATATCCCGCTTGTCCATTCCTAAATTAAAATCCCCAGGAATCAACGCAGCCACCTCAGATGCAGTTGGCATATTATATGTCCTACCATCTTTATCACTTCTACTGACAATTCGCATATGGAAAGTCTTTTGAGGATTCTCCACAAATCTCTCTCTAGCTGATCGAAACCGCTCAACATATGGATTAACAGCATTCAACATCTCGATAATAGGAAGAATAATTTCCTTCTTCAACCCATCTTTCTTACTAAGCGAGGAGGATTTTTTGGACTTGCTGGTAACATAGAAAATAACAACCAGTTAGTTTATAAATAGAACCGTAGTATAAAAAAAATATAGAAGCATATTAGGAAAAAGAAAACTACCTTAGAGCATTAAATCTGTTTTCAACTTCATTCTCTGTATCCACAATGTATAGCTGTCCAAATTTAGCATAGTCTCCTTCAGGTGGTGTTAGACTTCCCATCAAATGATAGTTTTCACCATGAAGCTGAAACATCTGTGGTCCTTGTCCCTTGTTTAGAGAATTCACTACCTTCCCACCAAGAGATGTGAAAGAGAAAACCATATTATAGGCTCTCGTATTCTTTTGAAAATGCTTGCTTAGCTTATCATCTCCTGTTAGAAGGTTCATTATAAGATCAGGGGGTTTCTTTAAAAATGGCAACTGAACCTGTCCTTGCATGCAACACAAAGTAAATATAGGTTTGCGTCTATATTTGCTCTTGTTTATGCGTTCACCATACCACATAATAGCTCCACAATGAACACAAGCGTGATCTGGGTCACCCTCATCAATATAGTCTGGTAAATTAAAAAAATGTAGGTTAGGAAAACATCTTCCACTGTTAAAATACAACTTAAGTAATTAAACTAACCATCTTCTTTGGGCGGCACTGGTTTGACCTTTTTCTTCACTTCAGAGAATGTTTTTTTAAACATGGCTGCCAGAAAACTAACTCGTTCAGATTGGTCGACAATCTCTGGTTGAAGCTCAATAGATTGTTCACCATCTGAATGATCAGTATCATAACTTTCGTCACTACTACATTCAAATTCTAGATCATCAAACTCATCCATGTTGCCCTGTAAATCTGCACGTATATATAAAATAGCCAGAGTATCAGAAACGAAATGTAAGTTTAAACATGGTGGTACAAAATACCTTCATCAAATGAATCAACACGTGAACCGTTTGGTTCTAAATCGTCAGATATATTCTTTCCGCCCTTTCTTGGCGTTTCTGTGGTCTTTGCATTTGACATTCTGTGAACTGGTGTGTGTTGTTTTTCATTCATAAGTTGACCTGGGCATGATCCAATGTAGGTAGCTGAGATGCTTGCAGGATAACTCGAATCTGTTATTTAAAGTATCAACATGTAGGCATGGTAGCAAGTCACTATTTTGAAAAGAGTAACTAATGATTCTGGTAGTTTATTAATGAAAATACCTCTATGTTGTCTTTCAAAAGTGGACATTCCTGAATCTCTAGGCGTTTCTCTGGTCTTTGTGTTTGGTCCTTTAGGGATTGGTACTTGTTGTCTTTCAAATATGAGCTGGCTCGGACATGATCCAGTGTAGATAGCTGAGATGTGTGCATTATAAAATGAATTAGTTAATGAAATTAAAAAGGTCTATGCATCTCGGTGAGTCTTTTGTTAAAACTTCTGATAATGGGGCAGTATGAAGGATGTACCTTTATTAAACTGACTTCTTTTCTTTTGATTAGGACTATCATTGGTTTCTAGTAAAGAAAAAACTACACCAAATAATAAGATGTGAGTTGAATGGTAATATAAACTTAGTAAGTCAACATAGACATAGTTTAGAATAGAGAAGAACCTCGCTTGTTTTTAGGTTTAGACACAGTTACTCGTGGATGAGCCCTTGATCTGTAGTTTTTATTGGTGACATCATATAAAAGTCTTGAAAAAACTGTCTGCAAGGGCACATCTTTGGTTTGAGAGGAAACACGAGTTCTTTGACTAAATTCAGATCGTGAAGGTTTCCAATGACCATCAGCTCCAATAGGAGCAACATGCTTTCTTTTCATATCCTGTGAATATAGTGAGGCTTATAGATCATTAGCTATCATTGTATATAACTATACTATAATCTAAACTTATCACCAATAACAGATAGCTTACTGGATAGTAGAATCAACAATTGAAATAGGTTTGTAATTCTTCAGTGACTGCTGCACATTCTGTTCATGTAGTGTAAATTTTATCTTAATGGATAGAGTTACGAAATGTTTTGAATTAAATTTATGGGCGGGATGATAGAAAATTTGATAATGTCCACAAAATTTAGAGTCCTATATTAGTTAAGATTCTCTACATAACTATCATAATTGAGAATTACTTTAGTTAAGATTCTCTACATAACAGATAGTACAATTACTTTAGTTAAGATCACAATAATATTTAATTGTAGATCTCATATTTTAGACTTTCAGATAAATCGTAACAGCTATTTTTAAAATCGTTTCTCTTAAAAATTATTTCTATATTTGTTTAGAAAAACATTTTAGAGTGCTATCAATATTACATTAATTTTTTCATACTGAGAACATATGAAAAAATACAAAATGTAATAGATTAAAGCTTGTGTTACATATAAAAATACGTTTTTGATACATAGTAAATGGATCATGAAGTATACATAGCTTGTGTTACATATAAACTTACGTTAATTTCTTATTCTCTGTATAGTTAATAAATGGATCATGAAGTAACATATGCCAAGTAGCCGGTTATGTGCATGGGATTCCAACTACATCATATTCCAAGTAAGTTTTTATTTAATGTTCAAGGCTTAGTGTTAAATTTGAATGTAGTATGCTATAATTTCTTAGAAAGAAATAAATTTTATTTTGATAAGTGGAAATGAATATCATCTTTATTTAGACTCATATTTATTAAAAGGAAATTTTATTAGAACTTGTAGTTATTGAAAAATAAAAAAATTCCAAATTGAAAAGAACCAAATAATTGAAAAACATAAAACATGATAATGAAATAAGATGCAACCAAATTCATAACTCCACGCAGCCTTCTTTTCCACTACTCATCAGCATTCTTTTCCACTTTTATTATCTTAGAGCATTGTTTCTTTGAAGTAGAAGAAAGGTCATCAACTTCATTGTCTCCTTTTCGTTTGGATAGTGGATTAGAAGACAAACATGTGTTATCTTCGCTTTCTATCGTGACGTAAGATACCTAAAACAAAAATCATATAAAATATATTAAGTTCAAGGTTTGATACAATATATTCAAAACGACAAAAGAATTTACACACCTGTCCTGATGAACGATCAGATGAAAGGATAGTCAATGTATCTTCAGTTTTCTCATCGTCAGATTGAGATATTATCTCATCAGCTGACCAGGTCTTCCCAATAGTAAATATATGAGATCCATAGTCAACATTTTCTTTGCCCACATAGACACCAAACTTGAAAGTCTTCCCAATTAAACCATTAATAGGCTCAGGCAAATCTTCAGGATCCTCAACCTAATAAATTAAATATATATATATATATATATATATATATATATATATATATATATATATATATTCATTATAAAGTCGCAAAATAAAACCAATAATAGAACAATGTAAAGATAAGTATTGCTACCTCTTCTAGAGAACCATCTAAAAGCACTTCAGCACTTAAACCCACAATAGGTTCAGCAATAGTATCAAACAACATCACCTTAGTTTCACCAGTGTCATCCTTTATTAGTAGATGCAACTTTAACCTATTAGAAGAAAATAAAATAGTTAAGTAAAATATATGCAAAACAGTAACATGTTTTCAAGTTTAAGAAACATACTTCGGTGCAACATCTGTAACCGACTGTTTGCATGAATCGCAATACCACAGATGATTCACCGGCACGACATCCTTCTTAGTGATGTTAGTCACCTTCTTGAAGTGGCACTTAACACACCCAAAATAATACCATGCCCAGTCTGTGTCGATTGCATAAATTGTTGCCTTAACAATGCATTTTTCAATCTATAAATAATTACATGAGTGTTAGTAAATAGGTAGGTTAAAAGATTAAAATTTAGAGAGAAAAAATGAACCTCAGTGGCCATTATGATATCCAAGACTGTTCTCTCTGGATAAAGAGACCACTTATCAGCTTGGCGTTGGTTTCCTTTAGGTTTCACAACCTCACGATTAACAGATGTGAGCGCAAGATCATTATTTGGCATCCTAAATCACAAAAAAAAAATTTGCATAAGGACGTTTTAAAAAGTAGTTATGAGATTAGAACAAAACGTACACTCTTTGATAATCTTGAACATCAAATCCAGGTGGATTGATCTCAAGAGTTGAAGTCTCAAATGCATTAGTTATCTGGACTTGTCCTACAGCAAACAAAGATATCAATCGCAATTAATGAAGATCATATTATAAAGATAAACTTATCGTATGTTTAGAATATATCTTACCCTTGTAAACATTGATCTTAGCAAATCTCAATAAGCAGAGGAAATTCTTATTCAGTTGACCAACTTTGTATGCATAATAAACATGCTCAGCAAAACGACCCCATAAACAACATGCTATTTGGTGATCACTGAGAACATATGAAAAAAAAAAATTATTAAACATACGTTTTTGATACATATGTTAAATCTAATTATAAAAGGTATTTCATAACTTACTCTGTATCTGTCAATGTGAACTCCAGCTTCTTGGTTTCCCTGCTTTGCACTGGCACAACCTGCATATCTCCAATATCTATTGCTTGCCCAATAACATCTACAAACATATTTAAAAATAAAGAAGATTATCTAAAGATTAAAGGAGAAACATAAATATTTTAAAGAAATTATTTATTAAATACCAATAAGAAAATTAGAATCGAGACTTCCATTAATGATGTCTGAGAAAGTGGTTAATGATAAAAAGTTATCATCAATTTTCAGTGATGAATTGGTGACGTTGGTCAGATTGGTGATGGAGATTTTGTATTCATGGCTCGTAGGTCGGTACTTTCCACCAGCAGGAGTTACAGAGAAGTTCTCAATGAACCTCCATTGACCAGCAGCCTGAAGCTTCTTGACACGAGGATAGAAGAGTCTCTTACAGGTGCAATGAATCTTAACACCCTACATTTGCATTAGATATGATATAGTTAAGACGATTGGAATAGGAACGTTTGTGAAACATGAATGTCAACAAATAGAAACACTTACTGTCCTATCTGCGAGTATGAACTGAAGAGGGTCTCCACCAGGGTAATTAGATTTCTGTGTCCATGAATGCAGAACCTTGACTTCGACAACCCAAGTTGATTTAAATGGTTTGACATTTTTCAACATAGTTACTCGGTCTGATGTAACCATAGCCATTTGAGTCTCTGTTTATTTTCGTTGGAGGTGTAGAAAATAGTAAGCAATGGTAGATGTTTATAGTGATTTGGTACTAAAGATCAGATTATGAGAATATAGTTAGAATATGCTGATTTTCTTAATTCATGAGATCAAAAGCACGTTTGGATTTTCATATTTTTTAGGAACTGTTTTATGAAGTTAAGATATCGTTAGAATATGCTGTTTTTCGTAATTCATTAGATCAAAAACACGTTTCGATTTTCATATTTTTTAGGAAATGTTTTAGGAAGTTAAGATATGCAATCATTTAAGTGAAAGTTGATAAATATTCTGCTCGGAATATAAGGAAGCATATCTTCAAGATGAGAAAGAATTATATTTTATCTTTTGGAGGCCACGTTAATTAAGAACAGATATATTTATTCTTATTGAGATTAGAATATTCTATTATGTTAATAGAAACAAAAATAATTTGGAATACATAATGGATATGAATCAGGTCTTTATTATCTTTGGTTTATGTAATGTCAATGATGAACTGTGTATAAAATATATTTGTTTGAAGCAATTAGTTGTAATGTTTCTTATGGTTGAAGATGAATCCAAATTGAAACTCTAATTTGATTTCTTTATGTGGGCAGGTAGTGATCGGAGAAGACAAATAAATGCTAACGTTTATAAACATGATCTTCAATTAGTGTTATTGTATAGTTGGACTTCTTGTATATGGAGCTTTGGTATATAAGAGAAACGATCAAAATGTATCGGTTAAATATGTTTCATTTTCGATGGTTTTATTTTAACCGGTTTATCTAATTAGATTTTGGTTCATTTAAACTATACCAGACCTATTATGTAGGTAGCGAGTAAAATAAAATTATAACAAACTTGTGAAGGTAGGTAGCGAGTAATATATGCGTCTGGTAGAAAAGAGTCCAAAATTTAAACACAACATTCTATAGTAGATTTTTTTTAGGACTCTAAATTAATATAGTAGATCTATGATGATAGTTATTAAAAGAAGTAATGGAACAATTTTGTAACAAAAATAAAGATAGTTTCAACGTTATTGTTAGAGAGCCCTTTGATTGGTGGGTCAGCATTGTAACGGTCAGTTACTTTATCATCCCTAAAATACATTTATTTAGAAAATTAAAAAGTGGATATTAAAACCCTAATAAAAAAATACCAATTCCAAAGTTGACGCTTATTTTGCATTCCCCCGCTCTTCTCAGTCCTAATCAGATCGTCGTCCCCACCACGCTCCCCCCCTTCCTTCCTCAATTTCGATGTTCGACTGCGACCCATTTATATCTTGATCAAAGACCTTCAAACACCCAACGAACGAGTTTATCGCTATCTATCGCTAGGCCTTGAAAACTTCTCAGAGTTATGGGTTGCTTCCTAGGTTGTTTCGGTGGACGGAAGAATCGCCGGCGTCAGAAACGTAGAGAGTCCTCCGATCAGGCTAGAGCAAACGTAAGTCTCTCTCTCTCTCTCTCTCTCTCTCTCTCTGATGCTTCCTGAGAAATACTTTCTTATTTTTTTGCATGAGCTTTTCTTTTGATTCCTATATCGAGAATCGAGATAGATAGATAAATAGATCATCTTCGTATTTAGTTTGATTTGACCTGTGGAAACTCTTTTGCTTTTGTTGTTGCGTAGAATCTCTCTGTGGAATATGCAAAACCTGTTCATCTCAATGATAGAAGAGTCTCTACTACTGTTGAGGAGATCCCTAAAAGCTCTGTCATTCCAATCACTACTGATATTTGGTGAGAGTGTGTGTGTGTGTGTGTGATTGATTTGATTTTTTTGGATGCTTCTTGTTCTTATAGATTCAAGCTTTGAGCTTCTGTTAAAGCTTAAACATATGCTGATTTTTTTTTGGTCAGTGACGAGGAGGCTGAGGAGAAAAGTAGTCCAAGTCCTAATAGTAGGAAGAGAGTCACTTTTGACTCCAATGTCAAAACACACGAGCACATTATTGAGTCACAAGAATCTGCTCAACTCTTGCAAGAGAAGAAAGAAGAAGTGATTCCAGACAAGGCGGCTGTTCAGTCTTCTTCTGAGAACAGTGTGGTTGCCTCGAACCCCTCAGGTGACAGATACAAGAATTGCAGAGAGAGCGATGATGAAATCGAGGAGGATGAGTTGTTGTACTGCGGTGGTGAAAGCGACCTTGATGATGAGTTTTATAGTGACGAAGCGTTTAGTGAGGAGCATAAGCTGCATACTCAAACCAAAGAAGATGCAAAGCTGAGAATGTCTAATGAGAGTGTTCAAGGAGTGCTTAACCCCGTTGAGAATCTCACTCAGTGGAAATCCGCTAAATCCAACGGGAAGACAGTACATAAACAGTCTCAAAAGGAGAACTCTAATAACCTCATCTCAGATCAAGAAGACAGAAAAAAGGATTCCTTTTCTTTCGGCGCAGACTCTCAGACTGATGATACAACGCTCAGTTTCAAACAGGACTCCAAGAAGGTTGAAAACAAAGAAGTAACTGTTGATGCTAGCCTTTCAACATGGTTGTCAGCATCTGAGACGGGTAGTGAGTGCAACAGTGTCTCTAACACACCCGAGAAAAACAAGTCTACAAGCTACTTAAAACGGGTTATAAACAGCCATGACGATAGACCTGTACTATGTGCATTGACATCGGAGGATATCAAACAGTTCTCTGCCGCATCCACGCCGAGGAAGTCACCGAGGAAGAGTCCTGATGAAACACCTATTATAGGCACAGTCGGTGGTTACTGGGGTAATCACTCAAAGGCAGTAGATTGCGGCTCTGCTTCTTCATTCAAGGGGATACCAAACACCACCAGCAAGTACAGAGAGGTACGCTTAAACCAGTAATATAATCAATCAAGTGTCCTTTCTATTCCTTTGAGAATGACATGTTTTGTGGAAATGCAGGACAGAAGCGTGAATTGGCATTCAACACCATTTGAGGCAAGGCTGGAGAAAGCTTTGAACAGAGATAAATAATGGTGCTGCACTCTTTCAACACTCACTTGATTGTGTCTGATTTTGATTTGATTTCTCTCTCTAGCATATTTGTTTGTGTGGTAGTATTACTGAAAAAGACATTTGTTATCCATATAAAATAACATGAAAAAGTAAAGCAAAAAAACAAGAATCAGAACCAAAACTGTTCTCTCTTATTTATGGATTATTCTTCTTGTACAATGAAAGCTAAAACCAACGTTTTTATTGTGTTTTGATCAGGCGACATAGTAGATGGAGTTGGGGAGCTTGAAGGTTCTCTTGGGAAGAGGACAGCCTGCGAAGCTGCTCCATTGGTCTGCCATCACTCCCAAAACTCTGTAACCAAGACTCGTTAGCCATGTCCTCTTCTCTGCCTTGTATTGTTTGACTTCTTTTTGTTCATCTTCTAGCCCCCTGCAGTGTTTTCTGCTTTTAGTACATTGGTTTGTCTAATCTGGTCGGAGCAAACCAGAATAAATAACTAGAGGGATGTATAAATACGTGTTTAGCTAAACTGGAGTCAATATATTGGAACCTCAGTGAAGGTGTTAAGAGCAGCCACAACGCTGGTTTTAATGAATCCTTAGCACATTTACATAGGCAAATAACATTAAAATAATAATAAAAAAATTGATAACCCAAGGATTGATCCTTAGCTAAGGGGTTTAAGGATCAAATCCTTAAGTATGTGGCAAGGCGTGAGTGGTCGATGAACAGAACAAATCTCATCAAACCAAAGACGACGAACCTCTCCTTCTTTTTCAATTCCTTCGCAGCTCTTCTTCGTTGATTCGATTTCTATTTCTTTGGTGAAACTTTTTATCTGTTTTTGTGGTGAAACCGAATTTTATATCTCCATAGGGTATATACAGAGAAGGGGGAGAAAAGATGGCGGTTACTATGAAGCATATGTCCTTGATCGTCTCTTTGTTCGGCGTATTGTCCTTCCTTCTTAGAGTCATCGCTGAGAACAAGAAGGTTCGTTTATTCAATCTTCTCTTTTATGTTTCTGAGTAAATATTGAATTCTCGAATGTGTTTTTCCTTGCGATTTTTGCTGAATAATATTGGTCATCTGTCACTCCGAAACTAATGGTCATCTGTGTACACAATTATTTGACATGTCATTGGTCTCTATTAGGCTTTCTCTTTTGTAATTGTTGTTTGATTTTGTGAGATTTGTTTATGTTCTTTGTTTTTTTTTTCTTTTTTGGTCGTAGCCTGAGTCTGGGACTCCAATTAACGGAAAGGGAGTGGTTATCTGCAAATATCCATCTGATCCCAACTCTGTCTTGTTCAAAAGCACCAGCTTCTCCGTCTTCTTCAACATTGCCTTGTAAGCATTATTCTCTTTCTCTCTCTTAGTCATTGATTCAATGCATTTGGTGTGTGTGGATTTTTGATTATTATTAACAGAGTTTGTTTGCGTCCTATGATTTTGTCTTGTAGGATCACATCTGGACTGGCACTGTCTCTATTGCTATGGCCAACCATTACGTAATGTTCATGTGTACATGGCAAGTTTGAAGATGACTCTGTTCTCTGTATATTATTATGTTAAAAGAGAAAAAGTTTTTGAGCTTCATCAATCATCACTCATCAGTGATAAGAATTGTGTGGTTCTGGTGGATGATATCTTCATCTAATTAACCTTAAGAGGATTGGTCTCTCTACTTTTGCAGAAGCAAGGCCTTGAGACAGACGCATCAGTCTGTGTTGTTGTTGTCTATAGGCATTCATCGTGGGAGAGCATGGAGACAGTTCGGTGGCGTTGTGGTCGAGTATAAGTGTTGGGGGCATCCCTGTTTTAAGCTTCCTGGAGAAGCAGCAGATCATGGAGACAGTTCGAGAAGCTGCAGAAGCCAGTTAGGATTTTGAAATTTATGTCTCTTTTTATTTGCTTCAGTTTTTGAACTTTTTGTTTGGTTATGAATTATCATAATCACTCTTCCCATGGATGTTAGTGTTGAACTGTCGATCTTGATGTCTATCACTATATGTTATATAAATGCTTGTTCTTGAAGAATCCAGTGTTGTGGTTTTTTAGATTTTTTTCACAAAAAAAAAAGAAACAGAAAATGATGCGAGGATAGAAGAGATTCATAGGGCAATGGGTTTTGTACATTGCTATCTCACCTCGGGAGTCTTGAGTGATGCGTTATGCAGCCTGTACAATCAAATGTGAATTAAGATAGCAACAGCTCTGGACTTTAGCCATGGTTATGGAGCTATCAAGAGGTATACTTATTCTACCTTTTTTCTTTTTCCTTGTTAAGGATTCCATTAGCAGTCTCACCATTGGACATACCATTTAAATTAAGATCCTTAACTATTTAAACAAAAAAAATTAAAAGAAAAAATTAGTTTAATAATGCTAAGGATTTTATTAGCAGTCTCACCATTGCAGCTGCTCTAATGGACAAGGTTAGCTTTTGGTTCAATTTCGTTTTCATTTGGTTTAGAGACTATGAACCATGTAGAGGTAGAGGTCGGTTTTAGTATCCGGTTTAAAATTTGATTTAAACACCTCTGAATCAATTTAAACTGTTTTAAATTGGTTAAAATTGGTTTAAATTAGTTTAATTTGATTTAAATTGGTGTGAACCGGTTAAATCAATTAACAATGTCTGATTTATTTTATTTATTTTGTATATTTAGTCTTTATAGTTCATCACAATAGCTTTATAATTAATTCAAAATTTAAAATATCTAATATAAATATATATAAATAAATAAACAAATGATATGTTTAGTTTCCACATAGGTTCCGAATAATATGCTTAGTTACCGCCTGCCGATTTATTGAACATTAGTATTGAGTGTGTAAATATGTCATCGGTCATAATGAAACTAGTCAATGCTTAGGTAATGTAAGAACCGAATAGAGTTTATTGTACCTGAGGATGAGGTTGGACCAGCCATAGTAACCGGCTTGGATCAGGTTGTCAACGGTGGCAGATCTGAGATATTCTTTCCGGGAAGAGATCAAGAAAATCTTGATGCCTCTTTCTCTGATCTCATGGTACAACTTTACCATGTGTGGCACTGATGGTGCTTTCCTCTTCCTTATCCAATCCTCAAACTTCGTAGAGTTCAGTTTCTCTCCTCTGTTTCCAATTCCACAATCAAGATTAATCGATGTGTTTAGTCTAAACTTAAACCGAAAATTAGAGAGCTAATAGTATTAGATTTACCCGAAGAAGCCATTGCTCTTGTGGTAAGGAATGGTAGAGAGAAGCGTGTCATCGATATCAAAGATCCAAGCGTCCATACCATCACACTTGCTCTTGCCACAACACATGCTCCCGAAATGAAGGATGACCTCATCAACGGCTCTCTCCACGTCATCCTCGTACTGCGATGACGTCATGTAATTCTGGACGTGAGACACGCACTCCTGAGGCACCACATCGAAGTTTCTGATGTTGTGTACTTCCACGTTGAACCTCCAGCTTTCGCAGTAACGTTTCAGGTTCGTCGAGAGCCCTGAAGAAACAAGACCGTGTTGGCTTGGTGAAGAGGAACCGAGTGATTTGAGATGGTTCAAGATGTTCCAGTCACGAGCTGAGACGACTCCGATTAAGAGTGAGGCTAGTGCTAGAGAAAGAAAGATGGATCGGTCCATGTTTGAGAAGAAGTACTTTGGATCTTTGAGAAAATCTGATCACAAGTGTGTATGTAAAGAGGATTTATAGGCATAGAAGAGCTAAAGTGGCCATAACAATAAAGATAATAAAAACACAAATCTGAATCCAATTTTTTGGCGTTTCGTTAATTTTTAAATATTTTTGTTGTAACTTCATTATTCAGCCTTTATTTAGATCGTTGTTTACTATACTAGGGGAATTGTTTTTTCACTTAAATATTAGGGGAACACAATTATGAAAGTTTAGCTTAATATGCGGGAGAAACAAAAGGATGTGGATAATTAAAACTAATTTTAAGTAAGCATGATTGTGTATGAGCAATTGATCTCCTTGATTAGTGGCGTTATAGTTGTCAAAAAGCATTACACGACGAGAGTCACGAGACTACATTTTCATTTAATTGACTATTTGGCACAAATGGTATACACATTGTACTAATAGGAACTATTACTTATGCTTCAACGTAAATGGTTACATGGGTACATGACTCATGACTGTATTACTGTTAAGATTAACTAGGATCCAACCAAACGATACCACCAGAGACATTTAACGATCAATTCTCCATTGAAAGTAATCACATAACAAAATGTTTCATCGTTTTTTTTTGTCCATATGAAATGGAAAAGACAAGAGAAATGTAGATCTAGAGGTACGTGGTCAAGGTCAGGTTATGGTGACAAATTGATTGAGGAGTGGAAATGCAAGCACATGGAGTTTGTTTTTTTTTTTAATAAAATAAATAAATGCTAGTGAAAAACCAATTGAATTTGTGATTTGCTAGTATATGAGGGACAACATTTAAGTGATACAGTTTTATATACAACAAAACATATACGATATACATACTGGAAGTGGCTAAGCATGACCTTCGATAACAACTCATACTTGTTCCCACATGTCATTTTATTTACATTTATCAATTATTTATGGAACTTCCATTTCCACATTTCATATGGAGCTTCAGAACATTAAAGCTATCCTAACGAATTATCGGGAGAGAATCGTTTAAACCGTCACAAGAAGACGCAAAATTGAGTGTTTCTTATCACAAACTTGAATTCTCGATGGAAACGAGAAATTACCCTAAAATTGCTTTTACAAATTTTTATATGTTTAGGATTTAAAAAAAGAAATTACTATAAAATATTTTACTAAATATATATATATATATATATATATATATATATATATATATATATGCTTATGATAAAAAAACTACCACAGATAGTATTTATTGTCATGTGTCACAATTATGTTTGTTAGCAATTTTGAAATTTTATATAATAAGATAACGTTTACTATAACTTTTTTTTCTTCTAATAGCACAAACAGTCTTTTCTATGCTGAACTAGTACTATAACTCATTTTAGACCTCGGTATTTAATGATTTAGTAAAATTTCACACACACATAATTACATAAACATATACATATAAATCAATATTAACTTTAGAGTATAGGCTATATTCGTAGACAAACAATTATAAATTAAAAAAGAGACGTGGTCAAATAAATCATACCGATCCACACTTGAAATCATGATGCGAATTGTTAATAGTTTTTTAACCACTTATAGGTCGTTTAATCACATGTTAATTAGTTATAGTTGCAAACATAATAAATTAATTTTACTGAGAAAGTGGTTCGGTTCAACGGCAATCTGAGCTGCCATCAGCTGTTCACATGAACAAACCATGTGAACATTTGACAAAATATTCATTATTTCCTTTTTCACAAACTGAGAGTGGTTCGTAACTAATGTTTATTTAGTAGAGTAAATGAATGGTTTAGCAAACACAAAACGACGTGGTTAAGTAGGTAATTTTGCATTTGTTGTACTTAGGCTTAGCCCTGAGCATTTCGGGTATCAATTCGGTTCGGGTATTTCAGGTTTCGAGTAATTTAGATAAGAGGTTAGAAAATCCATTTATTACTTAACATGTTTTCGGTTTGGTTCGGTTCGGGTAATTTCAGATTCAGTTCGGTTCGAATAGTAAAAATAGAAACCGAGGATGACAAAAAAAAAAAAAAAAGTAGAAACCGAAAAATACCTAAAAAAGTTTTGGTTTTCATTCGGTTCCAGGTCGGGTTCGGATAATTCGGATAGTTTGGATAAAATATTAGCTATTTAGGATAAAATATCAAATAATTAAGATGATTTAAATAAAAAAGTTTTGGATATTTTGGATTACTTTAGATATTTCAGATAAAATTATTCGGATACTTTCGGATAGTTCGAATATTTTATAATAGTATAATTATCTTTAAATATTTTGAATTCTTTTAAGAAAGTTTTTAGTTATTTATTTATGGGTTATGTTATATGTATATCTTTTATATTTGGGTACCCGTTCGGTTTCCGGTTCAATTACAGTTCGGTTCGGTTATTTTGGATATAGAAATACATAAGAACTATTCGGATATTTTAGGGTCTTGGGTTCGGTTTGGTTTTTCAGATTTGGTTTTTTTGCCCATGCATTGTACTGGTTACACAAGAAAATTTAAAGGAACTAAAGGGTTCACATTAAGCATATAAATTAAACGAAGAAAGAGTATACAGTAGTGCTTATGGCTCACCATAAATGGTAGAAACACATGTAGTTTCATGTACAATCTATATTATTAAAACAGAAACATTACAACTTCTTCTAGGTGGATTTTAAAGTTGGTCCTCTTATTATTTTACCTATCTTAACCAATTTTAATATATTTCCTTAAATGACGTTCACTAATAACTATAAACATTCTCTTCCGCATCCTACCTATAATTATAATATAGATGCGTACACAGTACACTTCGTATGTTTCCAAATTAAAAACGAAAACTAACATTCACTTTTTTTTTTGGTAGGTCGAAAACTAACATTCACTAATGACCATACATTTCGTATGTCTCACCAAATGTCATCTATAAACATTAACTTTTTAATTGCCCTATTTTATATTTTATAGTTTATATAAACACTGTTCTGGGTTTATATAAAATCATCGTTTACTTTTCATTTACTTTTCATTCATAAATAAACCGATATAAGTATACTATACATAGATATCGGGTTAATATACAAAATATAAACTATTTTAAAGTTGTCTAAAATATTTAAAAATATTTAAAATAGTCAAAAGTAAACATCTAAAGTAGGTAAACAATAATCAAAACACCAAAAATACTTAAAATATATACTTATTTTCTATCCAAATATTCAAGCTAGACCTGTTTTAATTTAAAATTTAGGTGTTTTGGCTTACATTACTTAAATTTATATATTTCAAAAAATTAAAAGTATATATAAATTTTGAAAATTTTAAAATAATTTAAACGGGTTATCCGAAGCCGAACCGAACCCAAAAATATCTAAATCGAACCGGAACCAATATTTATAAATACTTGAATAGAGCTGAAATTTTTAAACTCGAAAATCTCAAACTCGAATAGATTTTAATCGAATCCGAGTGGATATCCAAGTATTCATCCCTAACTTAGTAATGTAAAACGATCAAATATTAAAAATACATAATTTAGTATAAATAAATAAAATGTAAAATAGAAAATTAATATCAGTGCGGTCGCACGGGTCATGATCTAGTTATTTTTTAAATGAAATACAGCCCGTGCTTAGAATAACTAAAAACAATCAATCTTGTGAACCCAATAGTGCAGAGGTAAGTGATGTAATCCACCGGTTCAGTGTCGTAAACCAATCCCGGGTTAATCGCCTTACCGTAGCGTTCACGTGAGCCTTCAAAAGAACTGACTCTGAGTAACCTTTCTCTGATCTTCCACTGACTCCAGTCACATATCATCATCTTGCCTTGGTTCTTATCTCTTGGAACTGACCCTCTCTAGCAAAGCTCACTTCCCTTGACGTAAACCACCTCATGCTCTCTCTAAACCTTTCCCTGGATACAATTGACTATCCATAGAGAAGCCTCCTTGTTAGCTAATCTAACCACAGCTGGAAACCTTCTATCAAGCGTGACTGAGCCAATGGTTGAGACCCAAGGAGCTGTGCTTGCAACCGAGCTGTGGACAGTACCGTTGTTCCCGGCTGCACAGACAACAGAGATCCCCTGTTCCACCCTGTTCCATGGCTCTGAAGCAGAAAGCGACAGAACATCGACTTTATTTTGGTCATTCAAAATCGAACAGTTGAATGATGATGATACTCAGACTTAAACCATATCGTCATCTTGATCCTCTGAATCAGCGTTACTATACTCACAGTGCTTACATTTCATAGAAGTAGAAGTTGGAGTTAGATGCAAGACATGATCAATCCGTTTCTCAATCCAAGCTAATCTTCTCTCAAAGCTCAACACACCTCTATGCATATTCCTAGCATCAATCTCAGCGACCCGAGCGCAAACACGCAGAAGAATGTAGTAATCAGCGTGAACCGCGTATACTAACGCTCCATCATCTTTCTTCCTCACATACTGAATATACCCTTGTCTCTTTACCTTCACTCGTGGCGGTATGTAGACGAAATAGTTCTCTCCCATGTCTGCTATTAGTCTGCTTATCGCTCTCTCCTTGGATCTACCATCTTCTTGATTATCATCATCTCGTGATGGAGAACATTCCAATGATGGCTCACGAGGAGTTTTTTCTCCACTCTTGGATGGAGTTTCAACCCCTTCAGATTCCTTCTGGTAACTGTTCCAGAGCTTACCAACGGTCCTGTACGTGTCATCAGCTGATGCCGCTTCTAAACCAGCAAAGATCTCGTTTTTCCCGTGAGATAAATATGAACAAAGATCATTTTCAAAATCAGCGGTGGTTTCGGCCTCGAGCTCGTAATATTTCGTTTCAAGGGTCTTCATAAGCTCTTCAGTGTCAAACTCAGTTGCTACTTTCTTCACTTGTACCAACTCTCCATCATCACCAGACTCCTCAGAAGCAGCATCATCATCATCATCACCCAAACTCTTCTCCCACATACCGAAACCATTGATGTTATAAAGCATCCGTATCGCTACAACAAGAATAGACATAACACAGACACGAGTGGGAAGCCTGTGCTGGCTTTTAGACAGGTAAATCTCAGAAGGCATCGCCCAGAGACGCACAAGATCGATAACCTTATCGACGGGAACAGACAAACGCTCCAGGTAGTTCAAAGCAATGCCGTGGAAATTCACAGGAGGCAAAACCAAACCGATAACATCAGCAATGGACGCCGCTTGCGCTTCCAAGTTCTGAGCAGAAACAATCTCATCGGGGCTGAACATGACTCTAGCTCCCACGGGACAAGCGGCCGTTCGCTCTCCCATCAGTTCTTGAATCTTGAGAAAACACGATTGGTAAGGGAGCTTACCTTCTCGCGCCCATCTCACTATATCAGTGGGTAGAACCGGTGCTCCCGCTTTGTGACAAGCGAGGAAAGATATAGCAAGAGAGCTGGACAGTGGCAGAGAGCTCTTAAGCTGACTTAGCCATATCATAACTGCTCTTTTACCATCAAAGCTACGATGTTGTGAGTCACCTTTGTTACTACGCCGCTTCTTAACCTCTCTTACTTCTCCATTTGTCTCTACAAAAATTGAAATTAAAGAACAGCAATTAAACGGTTGAGATTTGAGGACAGCGATTAATTAAAAAAAAGGAGTACTATGCTACCTTGAGATTGAAGCTCGGAATCACGAATAGCATTATCAGCCCAATCTTGATCAAAGGCACCAGAGAGAGCCAAGAAACGTAAGCAGATGGGTGCCACAAGACCGATAATCAACGGCGTCACATTGAATTTCTCAACCAACGCATCGCACTGATAAGTTATCATCATTATAAGACCATTAGCGTATCTCTCTCTCGTCTGTTGGTAACAATCCTCGTAGCTCAAAGCCGCCACGGCAGCTTCTTCTCCTCCGAAATCCTCCGGATCCGTTGGCCCTCCTAGGTCGTTAGGTTGAGAGATCTTGCTTGCGGCGGATTTGAGCTGAGAGCGGAACTGGGAGTATTGATTCGTTTCCTCGGGATGTGAAGGAGGGGCTGTTGGTTGCGTTGTTATACGGCGAGTGTTGAGCTGCGAATACGTTGCGCCGCCGCGAGCATCTCCGGCTAAGTCCTCGTCGTCGACGGCGGTCGCGATTATATCGTCCGCTCGAACGCCGCACTGGAGGCAGTAGAAGAAACCATCTTCTTCTTCGAATGCGTCGTTGTCGCAGCCCGAGCAAATCATCTTACTACTCTCCATTATTGATTCAATCAATTAGAGAGAGAGAGAATGGAATAAACCCTAAATCAGGTTTATGAGAAACAGACGAAGAGGGTGAAGATACGGAATTTTTCCATCGGGTCCGGCATCATAGTACGACGTCGTATACTATTTTATTGGGCTCTATATGATTCGTCAAAGCCCAATATATAGACCCATCTACACTGACTACCTTAGGCCCACTTTTAATTCGTTCAATGAATTGGACCAATTGGTTTACTGACGAACAGGAACACTGGGATTTAAACCGGTCTTTGGTTAAATATAGTACTTTTCACCGGTCTGTCTCCTTGTCCCTCCAAAGAACTCGAAGCTTCTTCTTCTTCTACTGGTCCTGTCTTCATCTAGGTTAATCGAATCTTAAGGAGTATCGAGCTCAATCTCTCTCCTGCGAATCAATGGCGTTATGGATGGAAGCTGGTTCGGAACCAATGACAGAGAACGAAAAGGCTGACCTCGAAGCCATCTCCGCTCTCAAAGAATCCGCCGCCATCGAATTCAAAGTAAAGAGAGTCTCCACTCCTTCTCTTCTCCTCTCCTCTGAACCATCTTATCACTTCCGATATGCTCAAAACGTGTTTTTTTGTTCGAACACAACAGGAACAAGGAAACGAATGCGTGAGGAAAGGGAAGAAGCATTACTCGGAAGCAGTAGAGAACTACACGAAAGCTATTGATCAAAGAGCTTTGAGTGACGCAGAGACTTCGATCCTGTTCTCGAATCGAGCTCATGTTAATCTTCTGTTAGGTAACTATCGTCGTGCTCTCACTGATGCTGAGGAAGCAATCAGGCTATGTCCTGATAACGTCAAGGTATTATTAAATAAAAAGGCACATCCTTTTTAATCTTTCGTTGTTGAGCGTTTTCTGATGATGTTTCAATGCTTTGAAAGGCGGTGTATCGAGCTGCAAAGGCGTCGTTGTCGTTGGACTTACTGAATGAAGCGAAGTCTTATTGTGAGAAGGGAATCAAGAACGATCCGGGGAATGAGGACATGAAGAAGCTTCTAAAGGTGGTTACTTTGAAGAAGCGAGAGAAAGAGGAACATGAGGCTGAAGTTTCAAGGGCTGTAGTGGAAGCCAAGGTTTGGTTTAATGACATAAGAAGCGAATAGAAAGCTCTAGTATTTGAACTTTTTAATTCAGTTTCACATTGGGTTTTGCTGCAGGCTTGTCTCTCTGCTTTCGAAAACAGAGGTGTTAAGATTGGCAAAGCAATGTACCGGGAACTCACGGGTCTGAAGAAGCCAGTGTTGGATCGAAACAACATCTTGCATTGGCCTGTACTGCTTCTATACGCAGAGGCCATGACAAGTGACTTTGTTGAGGACTTTTGTGAAACTGACATGTTTGCAACCCATCTTGATATGATATCCTTTTTTTCAATAACTCATTTCGATAACTTCCACTGATTAACTTTGTTAAGATCAGTTTCTTTGTCCCTCCTTAGCGCTCCAAACATGTTTTCAGATGATAGCCCACCTCTGCCATGGGATGAAAACAATGAGTACACACGTGAAGCAATCGAGCTTTACTACGAGGTAACCAACTTCTCCTACGCCACCCAAAATTCAAAGTTAAGGTGGCTTTAGATCCGTTGAAAAGTTACTGAAGAATTAACTTAACTGTGTTCTGATGCGTTTCCTGTTAACACGTTGAACATTCTCCTCACTTTGCTTATTTTCTCTAGGCGAGTTCGGGAACTCCATTGCCTAGGAGTAGAGTTCTACAGTACCTTCTAGAAGGGACAAAAGGTTCCCAAGCCGAAACCACTGGAGATGAGGACACAGCCTTAACTAAAACACCTTACAACGGTAAGAATCTTAAAACTCATGATAATATTTTGTCAATCACTCTAAATGCTCAAACATTTTCTATGAATTGTGGCAACAGTGAAAGGAGGAAGGGGTTCGTCTGGTATGGTGAAAGTGAACGAGCGAAGAACATTGCATGACGTGTTGAAAGAACCTAACTTCGTCATCCCTGAGATCCCTGGTTTGTTTCTGTAATATCATATTGAACTTTGTTTTCTCGGCTTTGTTTGCATCAACTTATCTTACATCTCATGCTTGTTTTTGTTGGTTTATTAGTCTTCTACATTGTATCGAAGAGGTCCAGGTTCTACAAGGACTTTGCCGCCGGGAAATGGAGTCCGCCAAGTTGAGCAGCGAGTTATACAGTTTGGATACTTTTTATGTTTGAATGAAACCTCGAACTTGTGTACTTGTAAGAGTAATGAACATTCTGTGGCATCGATTTTGATACTTTGAGAAGATTATTGTTCTCAATCTCAGTGCTATGTATAAGATCAAACGTCTTTGATAGAAAGTCATAACATCTTTTTGGGCAAGACTCTTACAAAGTAAAGATAAACTTACAAAGGAAAAACGTGGTTACAAACTTAGTTACAAAGCTACAACAACAAACACAACAATAACTTTTTTTTTAAACATTTTCTGCAGTCTTTTCAAATAACTGACTAAGAAACCTGCTTCAAACTGAGAAGGCCATCCAACGTTGCGACCTTCTACGGTGTAAAAAGGTATCCAGCTTGTGGATGGAAAAAAGCTTCTCAGATTTATAATCGTACACCCAGAAGAGCTGAGGAAAATGAATAAGCCCACAATGCAAGATCCTTCTGTGTGTATATATTGTAAACGGTTGAGACCTGAATTCTTCTCTGCTTAGCATTCTAATGCATAGGTCTGCACCTGTTTGTTCATATTTTTTTCAAGGATGATATTGAAATACTCATATGTTAGTTCAAAAGATTACTTTATCCTTCTCACTCTTTTAAACTTTGATTATTTAAAGAAGATCAACCTTCTCAGTAACTCTACCTCGGCCAGGTTCTTCTCAGGTGAGCTGTTGGGTGCAGTGAGGTTGGAAGCAACAGCTGTGTTGTACCGGAAGATCCTTAGCTTCCCCTCCTGGGAAAGTATTCAGGAGGGTTTTAGTAAATGTATAATTGAGGCACAAAAAAGAGTTCCACATTATTAGATCACTTACCTTTGTTCCATAAACAAGACCCCCTCCTGGTGAAGGATGAAAGCAAGCAACATTAACTTCATCCTCTGAGCTAGGTAGTACTCTCACCAGTTCCATATCTGAAACTCTGTAAATCTAATAGAAGAGGTAAAAAGGGCAAGTCAGTATAACAACTACAAAAAAGTTTAATTTCTGGCCACAGAAGCATAAACGTTTTACCTCCAACACTGTGAAAAAATGTGATGTTGTTTCTCCATCACTCACAATGCTCTTCAATAGAGAACCATGACGCCGCCCATATGCGAGCAATATGTGCTCGGAGTTCGGTGAGAACTGCACGGAAACTTTTAGTTATAAAGTATTTCATCACAATCATACTAATCAGTGAGCAACTTTACCCCTACACGATTATAAGTATTCCCTGAAGTTAGCTAACCTGGATAGAGGTCAAGCAATGTGCAGCCCTAATTGCCCTTGACACAAGTACTGAACCAAATCTGTAGACATACATGAGAAAACTCTCTCGTTAGTGATCTGTCATATGCAATTTGTGAAACTTGAGAAATGTAATAATTAGCACCACTTACGTTTCCTTTTCGAGAGAATACACACGAAGTTCATACATGACATGGTGTGCTGTTACAGGATGTCGAGTAGGGGAAGTTGCAAGCCCTGAATCTTGTTGGACCAGAGTCTGCAAACCAGGATCAGTCTCAGTATGAGGTATAACACACGCAACACAGGCTGCTAAATATCTCCCACATGGCGAGAAATGGGCTCCCATTTCACTGCAAAGATTAACACACAAATGTATCCCCCATCAACAAAAAGTGTAAATATTATTTAGCATCACGATGTTAACTTATTACAGAGAAAAATTACCTGCAAAGAACAGCATGATGTATTGCCAATCGACATTTTTCAGACTTGAGTATTGCACATGGGTCTTTGATGTCATGTGACCACACTCTCAGTTTGACAGTACAAGGCAACTCTGCAGCAGCAATCGAAGAAGCCAGTTCAGACGGGATTCTGTTAACGACAGGTTGAGCATCAGTTCCTGCGTGTTGAGTGTTACGAGAGGAAATACCTTCTGCTAAACCAGATCCTGAAAAGCGGGACTGTGAACTTCGGTCCCGGGAGTCGCCTCTTGCAGTAGACCCGTATAAGTTAACGCCACCAGGAATTTCTAATGACGCCACTGCAGCCTCTAGACTGGCTGTGGATGAATGAGGTGCTGAAGAACCTGTATGACGAGTTGAGCTCGCATGACCACTATTATTACCAGTAGAAAGAACCCCAGAGTTAGCACCAGCCTGGCTCTGAGCCATCAACCACCCTTGTAGAAAAGGTAACTCCCACGAAACTCTGTCTCTGAGGTGAACTAATTGCTGAAGTTGTCCAAACTCAAGTGGTACCGATTGACTGGGAATTCTATTTCGTCCGGTAGGTTGAGCTTCATCTATATCCATGGCATCAACTGAAGTGGTCGAAGTTCTAGCTCCAGCTTGGGCAGCAAAACTGCTGCTCGAAGAGTTTTCTGGGACATGAAAGGAACCCGCAAGATCCCCGGACATAGCCAAGGGAAGAGTGGGAGGAGACATTGTTCTGCTGGAACTTTGATTACTTTGAAACCTTGATTGTACATTCCTTGGACCAGTAGTACCAGTTGAGTGTTGGATTCTTGGATCATCAGCAGAATATGAAGGCAAAACCAAGTAAGGTAGTGGCACCAGTGGCAGTTCAGCTGCCACACTAGTACGACTGCCACTCTGCGTGTTGGTGAAGAAAATAGCAGGGGGCGGATATCGCAGATAACCTGGAGATGTTGCTCTAGTCATTGCGGAGTCTGATGAATCAATGTCAGTAACCTGCCATTTGTAGTTGACAGAGTAAGCCCACAAAGTGGCCGAACTATAACCGAGTCCTCAATATGTAGCTCACCTCTGCTGTTAAGAGAAGAGGGACCCCATGTGGATGAAAGTGTACAGCTCTCAGAGAACGCCTTGTCTTCAATACAATTGCTGGCGATGAGTCTTCCCCTCTCTTATTGTAATCCCATATGTGCAACTACAAAAGAAAAGTCTTATTCTGAGACGGATAGGCCGGGCGCTTCATGAGATATTTAAAAGGTAATAAGATACCTTATGACCAGATGCAACAGCAAGTAAATCACCTTCAGCGTGGAAAGCTATAGAAGCAATAGGTTTATCTGGTTTCAGGCAAAGAAGAAGAGGACGAAAGTTAATCATACGAGGTGGAAAAAAAAAGCAGAAGAGGAAAAAGAAGAAAATACAATAAATGCATTAGCACTTACAGAAATCATGAGATCTAATACACTCGGAAGTTTTTGCATTCCATAAGCGCACCTCATGATCTAAGCTTCCACTAGCAACTATTTCTGAATAGCGTGGGTGGAATCTGACCTGCAGAAAACTCAACGACATTAGACACCTAAGCAGTGAGCTAACGTTTAAAGCATTGTCTAACAAACAAAAAACATAACAAAGTTGGCACCTATCAACAATCCTAACATAACCAATGAAGCAGTGACAAAATAGCAACCAAAATTCCACTACATGAGATGAGGTTAGCTAGTCTAGAGATAGTAATGGGTCTAGCTAAGCGCTACCTAGTAGCCATGGGAAATCAATGACGCAAAGAGAAAAAAAAGGGATAGCATTCTCTAACTCACCACCCAGGGTGTCCTCCGATGGCCGCTCAGAACTTTTAAGCATTTTCCAGTCTCACAATCAATGATCTTTACAGTGTGGTCACCACTACAAGATTTTTTTTTTTTTTAAAACTTAAGTAAATATCTTTAGCAATAGTACAACAAATACGACTCATAAATATACTTACTGAGTAGAAGCAAGAGTTCTTCCATCAGAACTAAAAGCTGCTGCAATAGTTGACCGTGGAGGAGGTACAAGAGGACAGTACTTAGCAGATAAATGCTGCAATGAGTCTGCCTCGACCCTACATACAAGGAAAGTAATCTACATTCAGAAGCCCGAAGGGAGGTAAAAATCTTGAGGAAACATTGGAAGTAAAGGTACCATGAAATAAGATTATGTCCCAGCTCGCTACTGGTTCCACAGGAAGAATCAGCAGCAGAACCGCATCGGTTAACTCCCCATCGTTTCCTTGGCACAGACCTTCTTGTTCTAGGTGAAATCTCTCTCTGGACCAGTAACTCGAAGACGCTCCTACACCTGCTCAATCAAACCATATCAGAAGCTGGAAGGATTTATCTGAAACTAATTAAGATTCATCTATAGCCTCTCCAAAGTTGTCTTGTCTTTTAAAACATAGTTCGAATACAACGATCTTCTTACATAACATAACCCTCCTAGCTATGGCTGGATGGATCTCTATAACATGAACAGAGAAGTAGCTCCAAAAAGTTTCTATAATTCAGAAGCAGAAAAAGCATCAAAAATGAGAAAGTTCTGACCTTTGGCGATGGGAATTAGCCACAGGTTCTGGTGATGGTGTCGGAGAAGGTTGATCGTCTGACCACATAGGTTCCGTCATCTCGAAATTCACAGCGAATCCATAGATGCGAGGACGGCGATCTCCGTGGAAAGCGAGCTCAATTCGTCGATCTAATCTTCCCTAATCTCCTCGCCCGCGGCTCCGAGCTCGTGATTGGTTGATTATTTGATGAAGAAACATGCCAAGGAGAAACACGATGCCATGCGGTCTGCTCAACATTATCAAAAGATCTGTTCTTGATTGTCTAAAACACCTTCTGTCTAATTTTTAATAATACCCTTATACTTTCTCATATTTTGAAATTACACCTTAAATTTTGATAATAACACACTTTATAATTCTGATATTTTACCAATATATAAAATCTGAATATATTTCATTCAGTTTTTACCTCAAGACTAATTTTTTCTACTTTTTGCATGATTATTTATAAAACTGAGGGTTAGTTCATATATTTGAAAAATTTCCATGTTCGTACTAGTACCTTAACAAAAGAAGTTAGAACAAAGAACTAGAAACATGTTATTTTTCTATGTAAAACATACACGATTTTAATAAAGTTATTTTGGGAATAACGCTACTACTGTACTGTCAATAAAATTTAGTTTAAGAATATTAGTAGTTAACAAAAAATATATTTCAACCTCTAAAAAGAGTTATCATTTGGCTGACGAATGACCACTGAGAAAAGATGAAGGAGTCATAAAATGTTAGCATTTCCTTAATTATGACAAATCAAGAGGGTGCTTTGAGTTATGCCTATTCTTTTATGTCACAGAGAGTAAAACAAAGTCATTCACGGGGACCATATAGAAAAACTACAAGCTGTTAGAAAACTTCTGCAATGAAACAACAAACCATCCTCCTAATCATTAACACAACTTGTCGGTACAGCACTACACCGGTTAACTTAACCAAAACAAATCCATTGAACCATGAAACCTACCGAAAGCTAGAATCACCACTAGTAAATAACTTAAAGTACGACATTTTTTAAAAAACAAAGATCTAAAGCATGCTATCCGCTCTAGACGGCAACCGCCTAAAGAAGCTAAGCCCACGCGACGGTAGCTTCCTCCTGAACCGAGGCGGTCTCAGATAATACAAACCAGCAATAGCCACGGTTAACTTAACCGGCACGACGTAAAACCCAACCGCAGAGACTAAACAGAACACCAAGAAGATAAACGTCGCGCGAGGATCACGCCAGCTCAGCAACGCCTGTGCTCTCTCTCCCTGACTCGCCATGTCACCGACCACCGTCTGAATCCTCCCGGCGATGCTCCTGACACGATCGTACCTCATTCTCACAACTTCAAACCCTCTGCTCGTCGGAAACGTGTCGAACTCTTCGTCAAGCTCGTCGGGAAACACGGTTTCCGCGTGTGAGATACGCCCGTCCATGTGCGGCGGATGCCTAGGCCGTTTCCTGAAACGCCAAACGCCAACAGCAGCCGCGTAGAGAAACAAAGACGGCAATATAAGCTCCGGAAACAAAACCATAAACAAGAACACCGCAACGAAAACCGTCGAGCAAACCGGTTTGGTCCAACTTCTCATAGCTTCGACCAATCTCGCAACCCAGACCAAACTCGAAACAACGTTAACCAGACGGAAAAAATTAGCTTTGCTCCTTCTCATACTCCAAACGTGAAAATCGTGATCAAGCATGTACTCAACAACCTCACGTCCCAAAGGCGGCTCTGCTCTACTCAGCCTCGCCGAAACCGCGTTTAGCGTCTGGTAACGCAAACGCTCAATCATGTGAACGCCTAACGGCTGTGTATAATGCATCTTCGGAAGCAGAGGCAGTGTATACATCTGAAACATATTGACGGCGTTACCGCACGATAACCTAACCGCCAAATGAAGCTCACCGGTTTTCTTGACTCCAGTAGCGTGCAGCACAAGCAACGGATACGAATGCGTGTAAACACGTTCTGTCTCCAGCGTAGACAACCTTATCCTGACTTTCCCAATCCGCGCATCTCGCGTGTTGCTGTTACTCTTGTCAACTCGAGCGTTATCAAAAACACCGATGGTTACAACCGTGCATGGGTCGTTTACTTCCCAAGTATACTGCTCGTTCCACTTAGGACAAAGACTGTCCACAACGGTTCTTGTTCTCACCCACTTAGGACCGTACTTAGCCACGCAGTACGAGTCAGCGGTTCCACCGCCTTTCCCGTCTCTAACCTTCATAGGCATTAGACCCGTCGCACCGAGAATCCCAATCTCTAAAAGCCCGACATGCGGTTTCCAAAGCTCTTTCGCCGTCGGTCTAACGTCGCTGGTATACATCGTTGCCTCGTCCAAAACATGGTAGCCACCGTCTAGCGACAGCCTCAGATGAATCCTCGAACCAAACTGGCTATTACTGTTGTTGTTGTTGTTGTTGTTACCGTTATCTAATGTAAACCACCTCGAACCAACCGGTTTATCTCCGGTTCTTCTCTCAACAGCCGAAACCGGAATCTGAACCCTTCCGACACAAACATCGTTTTGCCCTCCCGACACGCGATCCTCCACGACAGCTGTAATGCAATCCTCGAACGGCTCCGCAACCACAAACATCAAATCCTCGTTCCAATACGGATTCGTGAAGCTCCGGGTCGGGTTTGCGGTGGAGACTGTTGTCCGTAAGATCTGATTCCCGACGTGTAGCTTCGTTGAAAGCTCAGGGAACCTCACGAGACCTGAACCTTTGTTCATAACAGCAACGTCTTGAGCCTCGATGACCGAAACCCTAAGGTACCAAAGCTTGGGAGACAAGTAAACCTTAGATTTGATCGAAGAGAGCTCCTCTATATGGACGTTACCAGCTTTTGAATGCCACGCTTCAGCAAAAGCCTCGTCTGCTTGAGTCCCGAACCACACTGAAACCATAAGCTCTCCTCCGCCGTTTCTACTCTCTATTCTGTACCATTGCGGAGCTAACGGACTATCCGGAGGTACCCGGGTGGGGATTTCACTTAAATCGAACCAGACCCGACCGGAATATTCGTTTCGGTTAACTTCTCTGAGGAAAATCTCAACTACAGATGACTGAATGGTTTCTTTAGAAAATGCAAACACTTGATTCCACTCCAAGTTACTCGAACTAACTTTTTTAGTAACTCCCTTGTAATTACCTAGCTTCACTTCCGACACGACTTCACTGGATAAAGACAAGTCTTTAGCTTTCATGACTCTTACGTAAAGGTACTGCATTTGCTCAACTAGGTCGTACGTCGAGCTTGTTTTGTCCTTGTGACTGCTCAAACCACTAGCAACTCCTCCGAGACGAGGCTTTGTCTCCTTAAGCGAAAACTCACTCGACCCGTTTGAGTAAAGGACGGGTCCGGGTCTTGGACCGGGAAGAGCGGTTATCACAAGAGGTTTCATCTCTCCTTGGTTTGGATAAAAAGGTAGCATCCTCTGTCCTTGACCGTTTTGTTGATTCTGTTGCTGGTGATTGAGAAGAGCTATATGTTGTTGCTGCTGCTGCTTACCCACCGAAGAGCTCACTTTCTTGCTTTTCTTTGCACCACCCGACCCGTTAACCCGACCGAGATCTCCATCGTTATCAGTTGTGACGTAGTGTTTTACGCTGAGCTCTCCTCGCACGTGCGAGAAAAGGCTTCTCTTTTCGAGCGTGTACAGCTGAACCACTGATTCTCCCTCTCGTCCAACGCTAGACCCCGTAACTCTGACTTTACCCAAAAAGTTCCTGCTGTTGGGAGAACGCTTCTCGTTGAAAACGCTGATCTCTAGTGTCTTGTAACGCAGCTCGTTGACGTCGATGACGTGGAAGACGAGCTTCTCGTTCCATATCGGGTTTAGGTCTTTGCGTTTGACCTGAGTTCGCAGACGTTGGTCCTCGAACTCGACTTCCACGAAAGGTGACGAAGAACCTTCGCCGTCTTTTGGCATGAGGTTGTGGGCCCCTATAATCTCCACCACGAGCTTCTCGTTGCCGGTGCCGGTTTTTGCGTCCGGGACCGTCATGACTGACCGGAAAAGAGAACGCAAGAGAAAGGATGGAGATAAGATCTTGAGAGGGAAAGAAAGATTGAAAGCACAAGGCAAGTGAAAGGACAGTTGAGTAGAGAGAGGGAGGGAAGTGTGTGTGCAGAAGATTAAAGAAAGAGAGAGCGTGCTATG
Organism: Raphanus sativus; assembly: GCF_000801105.2. Classification (NCBI taxonomy): domain Eukaryota; kingdom Viridiplantae; phylum Streptophyta; class Magnoliopsida; order Brassicales; family Brassicaceae; genus Raphanus; species Raphanus sativus. Next base: position 20,988,410 of record NC_079515.1, read on the forward strand.
GAAGAGAATCTGGATTTTGTGTTTTTATTACGAGGAATATTTTTAAACTCATTTTCTCAAATATTTTTCAAGTTAAAATAAAGTTTCTGTCAAGGTATTGAATGTTTCGAATAAATATTTTTGATTTAAATAATAAAATTGAATATACCAAAGACAGCTTTTTGTATAGAGTAATTGAACAGAGAACAGAAGGAAGGGAACTTAAGGGAAAGGGACAGAACATCCTCGAGACTAACGCTCGGTGGTCGCGCGTGGTATTAACGACGTTTCTCACCAGTGACATTGCTCTGCTTCTGCCACTCTCTTACCGTATGCTTTTTGCTTTCCTCCTGATCCGCTGGGACCCGCTTTTCGCTTTCCTTCTTTTTTTACTTTTACAGTTTTACTCGGTTCTTTTTGGTAAGTCGCGTGACTCGTGACGTTTAAAGATGAGGCAGTTGTCACGCGCCGATGGTAGCGAGTGTGAAATGATGGAAAGAGGAGGCTCGGTTAATCCTCGTGGGCAGGTCAAACCTCAAAGGTCTATGGAACAGCAATTTGTCTCAAAAGAGTAGTATTTTGTCAGGGGTTAATATCTTATTCATTTGTTCTTAGGCCATCATTATTGGTGGGCAGCCCTTAACTTTTTTTTTTTTTTTTTTTTTTTTGGTTCATCAAACACTTAAAGGCACATAAGTTAAGGGCTGCCCACCAATAATGATGCCCTTATGTTTCAACATTCTTCGTGATTTTCTTGTTGAAACAAAAGCAAAGCCTAGAGTATATAGGAAATTTCTAATTTTGAATTTTGTTCTCTACATAAATCATGATTAATGAGTTCATGTTATTATACGTCGACTTTTAAATTGTGTAAAGTACTTTGAGAAACTAATGAAGTTGGTAAGCATGAGTATCCTATAATTAGATATTATCCCTTTTGATTTACACGAGAAAAGTTATTAAGGACTTGGTTTGCAAGTTTGTCATTGTGTTGCTCAACGTTCTTCTTGTTTTTCAGAGTTCCCATGTAAATAAATTATCGGCATGTTTTATTACCGTTATTTATTAGATTATCAACGTTTCTTTTTTCGTTAAATTTCACTTTTTATTTTTCCGTTTAAATTTCTCTTCTTTCTTTTTCTTTGCAAAAATACCTTTTTCAGTTTCTTCCACATGTTTTGCTCTGTGCATGCATGAAGTTATTGAAAACAAAATCAAAACATATTAGTGAATGCAACCTTGTTAATGTCTGCCACGTGGCAACCAATTTATAGTTACTTGTTTTCTTGGAAATGCTACTTGTTTTCTTTTGTCTATTTTGGACTCTTACCACAACTCAAATTTTTCAAAATATATATTATAAGTAATTTGCTTGTTAAACGATGTTAATATTCTCTAATGTTTTTTCTTAATATTCGTAAAATACTAACATGATCCCTTACCTTTTCATTGTCTAGCCCGTTTAACTAGGCTACCAATAATTTCTCTAGTTTCCCTCGGTCAGCGTATCTTATCCAGGTCAAAACGATAAGTAATAGCATAGTTTAAGCCCAATATATAGATCTTTTTATATAAAGCTTGGTTCTTCAAAGTTACTAATTAACATGATCGCGACACGTGTCATTAAAATTTTTAAGATTGCGACATGTGTTAATCTATATTATAATTAAAAATATATATTAAGATAATAACAAAAACAAATTTTGTTAAAAAATCTTATTATATAAAGCTTGGTTCTTCAAAATTACTAATTAACACGATCGTGACACATGACAAATATAACTTTGAGATTGTGACATGTGTTAAACAATAATATTATACAAATAGTTAATTAATAGTATTTTCCTTTTTAAGTTGTAAACAAAATATTGTAAACAAAAAAAAATATTGTTGACAAAAATAATTAACTATTTAGTAGTAAGCTTCCTTTTTTAAATAATAAAAAATGAAATTGTATAAGCTATATGAAAATAATTTTCCTTTTTAATAAACTCTATTTTTTTTTCTAAATCATGAAAAACAGAATTATGAAAGAAAATAGTAGTTTATTTTTTTCTAAACGAATTATAGTGTTAAATAATAATTTTTATATAAATAGTTAATTAAAGTATTTTTCCTTTTTAAGTTTTAAACAAAAAACAATTTCGTAATTATTTAATATTATTTTTCCTTTTTTGTGTCCAAGAAATAGAAAATTGTAAACGTTATATGAAAATAATTTTCCTTTCTAAAAAAATAATGAAAATATAATTACAATAGTTATTTAATAGTATTTTTCCATTTTAAGTTTTATACAAAATATTGTTAACAAAAAGAATTTATGCTAATAATTATTTAATAGTAAGCTTCCTTTTTAGAATAATAAAAATAAAATTGTATAAGCTATATGAAAATAATTTTCGTTCAAAGGAAAAAAAACATGGAGCTGAAATAACTCACTCACAAACATTTTATATATATTTAGATATGAGCCCGTTGCGTTGCAACGGGTTTTGTTTGATGTTTTAACTTTATGAAAACCATAAAGATGAGAAATGTTTTTAGTGAAATTGTATGATTTTGCATATATAATGTGAAAAATTATTTTTTGCCATTTTTAATAGGTTCCATTTTCAAAATTCATTTTTTCAGTATCACTAATATTTTTACAATTTTAAAGTAATGACAGATTTTTATTGACAAATTCACAATCTAATTTTGTTTAGACTTTTGAAAAAGTCACTATCATATATTTTAAAAATATAGAATTAAAAGTCACTATCATATATTTTAATCTAATTTTTATAAAATAACTATTTAATAGTAATTTTTCTTTTTTAAGTTTTAAACAAATATTGTAAGCAAAAAAAATTCATACATACAATTATTTAATGATATTTTCCTTTCTTTATATCCAAAACAAAGAAAATTATAAAAGCTATGTGAAGCTTGGTTCTTCAAAGTTACTAATTAACATGATTGTGACACATGTCAATTTTATATTTAAGATTGTGACATGTGTTAAATATTTTTTTATATAAATAATTATTTAATAGTAATTTTCCTTTTTTGAGAAAAAGTATTGTAAATAATAGTAACTAGCTTTATCATAAGATGTTGACCAAAAAAAAAAAGCTTTATCATAAGATATTTTTTTTACAATTATCTTTTTATGATTTTAGAAAAGGAAAATTAATGTTAATATTATTGTACAAATTGGTTTTGATATAGAATTTGTAAAAACGAAAATTACTGATGACAAAAAAAAACGAAAAAATTACTATAACTTTGTTTTGCAAATCGTGTTAATATGTCAATAATAAGATTGTAGTAATAATAAGATATTGTTAAAAAATACTTTATAGTAATTTTCAATTTAAAAAAATCTAAACAAAAATTAATTGTAAAAAGGAATTGAATTTTATTTGTTATTTAAAAAAAACATTGTGACATGTGTAGAAAAATATGATACAACTCTCTTTTGTTGATTTAAAGAGATTTAGAAAAGGAAAATTAATAACTTTGAAGAACCGAGCTTTATTTTTTTTTTTGTGGTTTATGACCTTTTGATTTAGAAATTTAGTAACATTTTCAAAAGTCTAAACAAAAATGAATGTGTCAATAAAAATATGTCATTACTTTAATATTGTAAAAATATTAGTGATATTGAAAAAAACGAAATTTGAAAATGGAACCTATTAAAAATGGCAAAAAATATTTTTCACATTATATATGAAAAATCATACAATTTCACTAAAAATATTTTTCATTTTTATGGTTTTTACAAAACTAAAACAATAAACAAAACCCGTTGCAACGCAACGGGCTCATATCTAGTTATTTTATAAAGAAAACATAATTGTATGCATATTAAAAAAAATACAACCATATATATATATATATATATATATATATAATTTATCAATACTATATATTTAATTTTATTATATAAATTCACTCTACGTAAAGCGCAGATCTTATCTTTATACATGATAAGCTAAAAACTAGGACTGGGCAAAAAATCCGAACCCGAAAAACCGAACCGAATCCGATCCGAAAAAGTAGCACCGAACCCGAACCGAAATTGATTAAATATCCGAACGGGTTCAAAATTTCGGTATTTAAAGAACCGAAACCGAACACGATCCGAACCAAAATATTTTGGGTACCCGAATGTATCCGAAATAATTTTATATACTTAAATATATACATTATTTTTATATATAATGTATATTAAAAATATTAAAAATATATAAGATACCTTTAAGTTTTCCAAAATACTCAGAAAATATATGCAAATAGTCAAAAGTAAATGTTTAAAATAGCTAAAGTATACTGAAAACACCAAAATAGTTAAATATTTATTGATTCTTTATCCAAATATTAAAAAAAACAATTTATATGTTAAATTAAGATATTTTGACATATATGTTATGAAAATTTATATGTAATATATTATCTTTCTTATATATTTTGAAAATTTAAAATATATAATGAATTTTGAAAATTTAAAAACATTTTAAATGGGTTATCCGAACCCGAACCGAACCCGAAAAGATCTGAACCGAACCCGAACCGAAATTTAGAAATATCAGAATGGGACTGAAATCTTTGACCCCGAAAACCCGAAACCCGAATGGACTTAACCGAAACCCGAATGGGTACCCGAACGCCCAGCCCTACTAAAAACGATGGAAAAACAGTTGATCGATTGTTTTAATTTCATTATATACACCAATTCTCTTTGTTGTATTACATTGATTTTGTTCCAACTTAGATCTATAGGTATTGTTTGATATGAAATCCAATGTATTGATACATTTGGTATCAAAATATATCATAACAAACTCTTTCATATAATTAAATTATACCATAACACCATTTCAAAATTTTAAATAAATAGCAATAAATATTTTAGTGATAAAATTGTATTATAATTTTTTTATAATACAAGATGTCAATTTATTATTATAAATATATTCAAAATAAGCTAAGCTAAGTATTTATAATAAGAAATAAAGTATTTTTTTTTAGTTATTTTCATATTTTGTAGTAGTTAGCTTATTATTTAAATTTACTTTGTCTTATAATAAAATAAATACTATATAAAATAATTTAGTTAATCTAATTTATACTCTGCCATTCAGTAAATTATAAAAAAAATTCAGTTCAATAATTTTTTTACAGCGTAATTATTATTTTCCTGATTAAACGAAGTTTACCAGTAAGAAACGAACCACAAAGAAAGTTGAAAATAGCGGGCCAATGATACTTACTAACGACTTCATATAACGGGCTTTTTTATACTAAGCCCAGAAACTGTTGTTTGCGAAAGATACCGTATATGCTTTTTAGTGCTTTTCATTACAATGGACTTTCTTGTAAGAAAAAATGGGCAAATTTAGTTTTTTTTTTCCGTGTCCGAAATACTAGCACGTAATATAAAGGCAGAGACGAGGGCCTTTTCGGGGATATATAATGTCTTGCTTAATTTAGCATATAGTTATGATGATGCTGTCATTTTTAATTAAAGTAAAAAAAAAAATCTCCGGACAAATCCCAGGAGAAGGAGAGGGAAGCACGAAAGAAAGAAAATCAAACGAGCGACGAACATACAAATAAAAAAGTTTCGACATTACAAAATCATAAACGAGTTTCGCTTTTGATATCACTTTTTTTTCTCTGGGAATCGAATCAAATCTCGTAAATTATCGCAAGTATATTAGCATTCTCGGTGTTTCGAGGCTTTCGTTACGAGAAGTTCCAATGTTGATTTGATATTTGATCTCTAAATTAGATCCAGAGATAGCAAGAACATTGCGTATCTAACAAAATGGTAATGCCTTTTTTATGTTTTGATTGCATTTTTTTTTTTGTATTTGTTGGTTTATTATGTTTTGGTGCAACTTTCTCTTGTTTTGTCGTTTGATTGAATCCGAGTTTTGAATTTGATGCAACGATGAACATTGTGTTTAGCGATTGTGATTTTTTTTCTCATAATGTTTGAAATGTTCTTTTGAGCCATGCTCATCGTTACGTTTCACAACAAAGTCAATGTATGTAACAGTAACACGATAGGGATTTTGACTTTCAATTCAGACATTTTTTAATCAAGAGTTTGGTGCTTAGTTCTTAACTTGTGTCTGATTCTGCATGAGCTACTTGTGGTGGTTATGCAATTTTCTGTATGACTTTTTGGACGATAATTTGAAAGTTAGTTGATTTTATTTAGGCACAACTTCAATTAATATTCTTAATTTCTATGTGTATGGCTGGGAAAAAAAAACAGAAAGCCTCTTTGGTACATTTATGGAGTTATTAATTTTGCATAGCTGATTTGGGAAAGGTGTGGATTTTGTTGGTAGTCATTATGGAGATGCAATCCTCTTAATACGTCTTTGAAGCTTTGATTTTGTTGCAATACTAATTGAGATACTTATATGCAGAGTGTGTCAATATTCAAAGTTTGTCAGTGTTGTTAACTTTGTAGTTTTAAGATCATGTTTACAGCGAAGGTTCTCCTTGGGATAAAAACAACTTGTTTGATTACTTTTCTTTTATGGATTTTGACTCTTTTTTTTTTGCAGGTTGCTACCTTCAGTCCTGCAGTTGGGTCCCGTGTGTGGGTGGAGGACGCGGATGAAGCATGGCTAGATGGTGAAGTCGTAGAGATTAGTGGTGAACAGATCAAAGTTCTCTGCACTTCAGGGAAACAAGTATGTGCTTTTCATATGTTCTCTGCATTGCATTGCGTGTGTTTATGTTTGGCTTTGGAAGCATGAGAAGCTTTAATGAAACTTTTCTTGTTTATTTGTTGGAAAACACAGGTCACAGTTAATGCTTCAAATATATACCCGAAAGATGTGGAAGCTCCAGCATCTGGGGTGGAGGATATGACAAGGCTGGCTTATTTACATGAGCCTGGAGTCCTTCAGAATTTGCAATCAAGATATGATATAAATGAGATTTATGTGAGTATATATTCACAAGTTATTTATTGTTTTTTTTTTCTGTTAGACTGAATCCTGTTTGCTATCAGACATACACAGGAAGCATATTGATTGCTGTTAACCCGTTCAGAAGACTTCCACATCTATATAGTAGCCATATGATGACTCAATATAAAGGTGCCTCCCTTGGTGAGCTGAGTCCACATCCTTTTGCTGTTGCAGATGCTGCTTATAGGTAATTTTAGCACTTACCCAATGTTTTGCTTTTTATTGTTATTTTTTTTAATGTGAATGGGATGTTTGCTTTGGTTTGTTCTATTGCAGACAGATGGTTAACGAAGGAGTAAGCCAATCTATCTTGGTTAGTGGTGAAAGTGGGGCTGGTAAAACTGAAAGCACAAAGTCGCTTATGCAATATCTTGCTTACATGGGAGGGAGAGCTGGTGCTTCTGAGGGAAGGAGTGTTGAGCAGAAAGTTTTGGAGGTGAAAAGATACTTAAGATGTTTGTTTTTTCCCCGTATAATCAAAGCTTATTCTGCAAACTATTGTGGATAATTACACCAAAACTTCATAAAAGTTATATTCTAGTAGGCTAGCTTGAAACATGTTCAGTTCCTTTTGTATTTATTGTATCTATCTATATTTTTTTTTATGTTTTATGCTTTGATCTGTTTCATATTTTGCTTATTATATTTTTTGTTTAATGCAGTCGAATCCTGTTTTAGAGGCATTTGGAAATGCAAAGACTGTTAAGAACAATAACTCCAGGTAATAGAGGCTTCCTTATACTCAATCATGTTCTAAGTGTTCTTTCTGTGTGAAAGGTTTTTAAATTCTTTATCTGTGTATCTTTACAGTCGATTTGGTAAGTTCGTGGAGATTCAGTTTGACCAATCAGGGAGGATATCTGGAGCTGCTATAAGAACTTATTTGCTGGAAAGGTCCCGTGTTTGCCAGTTGTCTGACCCCGAAAGAAACTATCATTGTTTCTACATGCTTTGTGCTGCACCTGAAGAAGTAAGTTTCATTTCATCATTGAAGTAAACTGCCTGTTCATCATGACGTATTACTACTAATGTACACCTTATTTCTTTAATCTACTGTCAGGATGTTAAGAAGTTCAAGCTTGGTGAGCCGAAGACATACCACTATCTCAATCAATCCAAGTGTCTTGCATTGGAGAGTATAAACGACGCTGAGGAATATCATGCAACAAGAAAGGCTATGGATGTCGTTGGGATCAATTCTGAAGAGCAGGTAACTAACTCATCATTTAAATTTAGCTTAAACTTGCAAGATTGTCTTTAGTCACTAACGTCTTAATCCTTTTCTGGTAATGTCTTCAGGATGCAATTTTCCGCGTTGTAGCTTCTATTTTGCATCTGGGGAATATTGAATTTGGTAAAGGAAAAGAGATTGATTCATCAGTCCCTAAAGATGAAAAGTCTTGGTTTCATCTGAAAACTGCCGCTGAGCTTCTCATGTAAATGGCTTGACTCATAAATTGAATTGGGCTGCTTTTGTGCATGTGACTCAAGTGCATATAAACTTCTGTTTTTTTTGCAGGTGTGATGCAAAGTCACTTGAGGATTCTCTATGCAAACGTATCATGGCAACCCGTGATGAGACCATCACAAAAGATCTCGATCCAGAAGCTGCTACTCTCAGCAGAGATGCTTTGGCTAAAGTCATGTACTCAAGACTGTTTGACTGGTCAGTTTCTCTCTCTTCTTATTTGACCAACATAACTTCTTTGTACTAATTGTTTTTTCTCTGTCTATGCAGGCTCGTTGAGAAGATTAACAGTTCAATTGGCCAAGATCCTGAATCGAAGTACTTGATCGGTGTTCTTGATATTTATGGATTCGAGAGTTTCAAGACAAACAGGTGCTTTACCGGTATGCCTGTTGTTTTCAGTTTGAATTAGATAGGTTCTATACAAATAACAAGTCTACCATTAATAGTTTGAGTTAACATACGGAATTTTCAACTTGCTTTTTACATAGTGTTTTTTTTGTATTGGTCTGCTCAATATCATATCTCACCAAGGCAGTGCTGCTTCTAACGTAGACGGTAGAAAATATATTATGTTTCCTATTGTTGTTTAAGCTTTGTGTGGTTACTAGTATTTCACTGTCATTGTTCATTGGCCCAATGCTTACTGTTTCTAGCATTTTTTTTTTGCAGTTTTGAGCAATTTTGCATCAATTTGACTAATGAGAAACTTCAACAGCACTTTAATCAGGTTTTGATCTGACAGCTCTTTCAATTTAGACCTTGTATCTCTGCCATAGTTCTAACTTGCGCGTAACACCGCCACTATGCAGCATGTGTTTAAAATGGAGCAAGAGGAGTATAAGAAGGAAGCGATCGACTGGAGCTATATTGAGTTTGTGGACAATCAAGATATCTTGGACCTAATAGAAAAGGTTTAGTGTCATCCTTCAAATTGTAGTACCTTTCTTGGTTGTGTCATTTCATTAGTTGCTAACTGGTGGTGTTTGTTTGTTTATTTAAACCTTCAGAAACCTGGAGGTATTATAGCTCTTCTAGATGAAGCTTGGTGAGTTTGAAACCCAATCTTAGATGTTTACTCCCTTCTTTTATAAAAACAAATGTAGCTGAAGTGATGCCTTTGGTTTGCAGCATGTTTCCTAGATCAACACACGAGACATTTGCACAGAAGCTATACCAGACATACAAAAACCACAAACGCTTTACCAAGCCGAAACTGGCTCGCAGTGACTTCACAATCTGTCACTATGCTGGTGATGTGAGCCTCTTTTGCTTATCCGCTGCGTTCATTTGTTCACATGATTGTGAAAGTCAGTAAATGATCTGTAAATATCATTGTTGCAGGTCACTTATCAGACAGAACTTTTCCTAGACAAGAACAAGGATTACGTTATTGCTGAGCATCAAGCGCTGTTAAATGCTTCTACATGTTCCTTCGTTGCAAATCTGTTCCCACCAGCAACTGACGATTCCAAACAATCAAAATTCTCCTCTATCGGTACTCGTTTCAAGGTATGTCTGATTTATTTTTTGTTTTGTCTCCACTTGTGTCAGCTTTAACATGTACTAAACCCCATTGCTTCTTTGCAGCAACAACTGGTATCACTGCTTGAGATTCTCAATACAACGGAGCCACATTATATCAGATGTATAAAGCCTAATAATCTATTGAAGCCTGGAATCTTTGAGAACAAAAATGTTCTCCAGCAATTACGTTGTGGGGTGCGTATGACATCAAATAATCAAAAGCTTCTCGTTACAAGTTTTAGTTCAATAAGAATGATGATTTTTTCTTTTTTGTGACCTCAGGGAGTCATGGAAGCTATTCGGATTAGTTGTGCTGGCTATCCTACTAGGAAGCACTTTGGCGAGTTCTTGAATAGATTTAGTATCATTTCTCCACAAGTGTTGGACAAGAAGTAAGATGTCTCTTCCTCTCTCCGGATATGTCTTCATTCGAAGTTAATGAATTATCTTACTGACTTCTTTTTATATTAGTTCTGATGAACCAGCTGGTTGCAAGAAACTTCTTGATAAGGCAGGAATTGAAGGATATCAAGTAATGTCTTTGATCATCAAAATATCATCTTCAGTCTTAGGCTGCTTCTGTGATGTGTTACCTGAGATTTGAAGTGTTTACTTTTGTAGATTGGTAAGACAAAGGTTTTCCTTAGGGCCGGACAAATGGCAGATTTGGATACTAAAAGAACTGAAATCCTGGGAAGATCAGCTAGTATTATCCAGAGAAAAGTACGATCATATCTTGCCAAAAAAGCTTTTATGCAGCTACGTAGTTCTGCTACTCAGATCCAGGCTGTTTGCAGAGGTACTTGTCTTTGTTTTTTTTTTTTTTCTTTAATTTACTTTTGAAACTAACTTGCAAACAAATGCGTCACTATCTTTTTCAGGCTATATTGGTAGAGGTGTATATGAAAGCATGCGCAGGGAAGCTGCTGCTTTGAAAATCCAGAGAGACTTGCGCAAGTTTCTCGCTAGGAAAGCTTACACTGATATGTTCTCTGCAGCTGTTTCAATTCAAGCGGCTATGCGTGGTATGGTTTCGCGTAAGGAACTGTCTTTCAGAAGGCAGACTAAAGCTGCAACAATAATCCAGGTATGATTTGTTTCATGGAACAATACTACACACTAGACTGGATACTAACCCTTGAATTACAAGGAGAATAATGATTGTTTTCTGTGTGGCACTGCTAATCGTGACAACGCCAATTTGACCATTACAGAACCGGTGCCGTGTGTTCTTGGCTCGGCTGCATTACAGAAAACTGAGGAAAGCAGCCATCACAACACAGTGTGCGTGGAGAGGAAAGGTTGCGCGTAAAGAACTCAAAACTCTTAAGATGGTGAGTTGTGGTTTCTTTCTTTGTTTGGATTTGATTTGCCCAAAAAAATCAATGTGATTTAGATATATAAATATTCATGCTACACACAGGCTGCTAAAGAAACAGGAGCCCTCCAAGAAGCTAAAAACAAGCTAGAGAAGCAAGTCGAGGAACTCACATGGAGATTGCAGTTAGAGAAACGAATGAGGGTGAGCGTTTTCTACTTTTTTTTCCACTCATCAAATCTCTGATTTTTCTTGCAGTTTCTAAGAGTGCACTCTCTCTTTGTATTTATTCAACGCTGCAGACTGACCTGGAAGAGGCCAAGAAACAAGAAAATGCAAAGTATGAGGCTTCTCTAGAGGAAATACAAAACAAGTTCAAAGAAACCGAGGCACTGCTTATTAAAGAGCGTGAAACTGCCAAGGAAGTTTCCGAGGTGCTCCCTATTATCAAGGAGGTTCCTGTAGTTGACCAGGAATTAATGGAGAAACTCACAAACGAAAATGAAACGCTGAAGGTAACACTATCTATGAACTATCCACCGAATAAAAATATTCTAGCAAAAAATGTTGATCTCCTATATATTTAATGATTTGTCTTATGTAGGGGATGGTGAGTTCGCTGGAAACAAAGATAGATGAAACAGCAAAAGAACTTCAGGAGACGAGCAGAATTAGCCAGGATAGACTAAAGCAAGCTTTGAAGGCAGAATCTAAAGTAGAGAAGTTGAAGACCGCAATGCAAAGGTACCGTTTGCAAGAATCTAACAATTAGCACTAGCAGTAATATATATACCTAATTGATTTTTTTTCATTTGCAGGCTTGAAGAGAAGATTTCAGAAATGGAAGCTGAGAAACAAATTATGCGTCAGACAATCTTAAACACTCCTGTGCAAACTGTATCAGGGCATCCTCCAACTGTAAATGTTAAAGTATAATGTTTCTCCGATAACTCTAAAATATGCTTCTTGTTTGCTACCTTCTACTTGTGCTTAATATGAAAACTTTTTGCAGAATCTGGAAAATGGCCAGCGTACAAATGTGGAAACCCAGTTAAATGTAGGGCTACATTGAAGATACCTCATTTCTTTTTTCTTTAAACATATTATTCTGGTTCATTCATCTGAGAATCTACTTTTCCAGGAAGCTGAAGTCGCTGGAAATACTGGGAAATCTACTGCAGAACGTCTACTTGTACTGGCTAATACTTTATACTATATATATGCACAGCTTTAGTGAGCAACTCTGATAACCTGATATTTTGCTGCTGCTGCTTCTGCAGGAGAATGTTGATACTCTCGTTGACTGTGTCAAGGGAAAAGTCGAATTCAGTAATGGCAAACCTGTTGCTGCATTTACAATATACAAGTGTCTTCTTCATTGGAAATGCTTTGAATCTGAGAAGACTAATGCGTTTGATCGTCTTATTGAGATGATTGGTTCCGCTATTGAGGTAAGTTGAGATACATTTCCTGGCAGTATGAAGATATTGCTTGAGTCATCTGCTTGAGTCAGATTCCAACTAACCATTGCATTCTAACTTGACCAAAAAATGGAATGGATTTTATTTTATTTTCAGATTGAAGATGACAATGCTCATTTGGCGTATTGGTTGACAAACACATCCGCACTACTATTTTTACTACAGAAGAGTCTTAAAACTGGTGGCGCAGGAGCAACGGCAAGCAAAAAGCCACCCATCACAACTTCCTTGTTTGGAAGAATGGCCTTGGTATTATAATTTGTTTGTAAGTATATGACTTTATGGTTCAGCGTCAAGATTAATAACTATCCTTTTTTAAACCAGAGCTTCCGCTCGTCACCGAACCTTGCTGCCGCGGCTGACGCTGCCGCTCTTGCAGTGATCCGCCCAGTGGAGGCAAAGTACCCGGCTCTACTTTTCAAGCAACAGCTTGCAGCTTATGTTGAGAAAATATTTGGGATGATTAGGGATAACTTGAAGAAAGAGCTCTCAGCTTTGATTTCTCTGTGCATTCAGGTTTCATTTTCTCTATATATACGTGTGTCCTAATGTTGTGACCACTTTGCACTTCAATACTTAACAAGTTTTGTTCTGTTAACCAATCAAACTTCAGGCACCGAGAGTTTCAAAAGGAGGGATGCAAAGATCTGGAAGGACACCTGGAAAAGACTCCCCAGCTATTCACTGGCAGAGCATTATTGATGGTCTCAATTCGGTTCTTGCTATTTTGAAAGAAAATAATGTAAGGAAAATAGTATAAGCTTCGGTGACATCGATCTTTTTTTTTTCAAATTCTCATGTGTTTTTTTGATGGTTTACAGGTTCCTTTGGTACTCATCCAGAAGATACACACTCAAACTTTCTCGTTCATCAATGTGCAACTGTTTAACAGGTAACAACACTTCAAAATCACATATAAATGATCTCTACGCATTTTATTTTGATACTCATCAGTACAAGTAAACCAAGTGGGCTGTTTTTATTGGAAGCTAGTTATCTTACTTGTTTTTTTTTACTTAACATCTTATACAGCCTTCTCCTGCGTAAAGAATGCTGTACATTCAGCAACGGAGAATTTGTAAAAGCTGGGCTTGCAGAGCTAGAGTTGTGGTGCGGCCAAGTCAATGAAGTAAAAATTTTACCTTTGCGGTTTTATTACGAAACAAATATTTCTTTCAGTTCATTTTATCGTTTAGTTTCCTTCTTTGAATTTGCAGTATGCTGGGCCATCTTGGGATGAACTAAAACACATCAGACAAGCTGTTGGTTTCCTGGTATGTTTTTTTCAATCTATATGAGTGAAATAGCTTTTCTTTGTCCCATCTGTTTCTCTTAAAACCATACTAATAAGCTATCCCTTCTCCTCGTTACCCTGCAGGTTATCCACCAGAAGTATAGAGTATCATATGATGATATAGTACATGATCTTTGCCCGGTAAAGCTCCGTCTTAGTATTAGATAAACCCATTTCGAGAATATCGAAGTTGCTCTCTTTATTCATTTTCTTTGTTTTTTTTGTCAGATCCTTAGTGTGCAACAACTTTACCGGATATGTACATTATACTGGGATGACTGCTATAACACCCGGAGTGTGTCTCAAGAGGTACCTAACTGAAAAAAAAAACAATATCATGAAAACCCTTTATAGATCCTGAGCAGAGTATTGACACTTTCTCTAACAGGTGATATCGAGCATGCGTGCACTCATGACAGAGGAATCAAACGATGCAGACAGCAATTCCTTCTTGTTGGATGATAATTCCAGGTGAACTCTCTATTCAAGCAAGTGGACTCAATCATTTCTTAAAGAGCTATAAGCGCCTCTAACTGGTTTCTCGTTTTGTCTTTTTCTGCAGCATTCCCTTCTCAGTGGACGAAATATCAAGTTCCATGCAGGAAAAAGACTTTGCGAGTGTGAAACCTGCAAAAGAGCTTCTTGACAATCCAGACTTTGTTTTCTTGCACTGAGTTTCTTGGAACTGAGAAGCTCTATCAGATTCTAAAAACCTCTTCCTCTGTTGTTTTAGCCTGAGGTGGAAGAGAGGTGTCTTCTTGCACCAGTTCTTGGACCAGAAGATGGGAACAAAGTGTAGATTTTCCACTTGTTTGGTGGGGTTTGTTTCTTGCAAAAACCTCTGTGATTTTCACCAATTCGTTCATTTGTTATTTTTGACCTCACTTCAGAGTTTTTTTTTGCTTTTTATACCTCAATATATTACATGTTTACTTCTTTTTAGATTCACTCAAGTTTTAATAAGTTGAATGAATGTAGAGTGACTACATAATGTTTTTTTTTTTTGCTGTTGTACAGAAGAATTTATATTTGTAAAATCTCTCTAATTGCTTTTCAGTAAGGGAGTAGTAGAAATTAGCATTTTCATCAAATATATCTTTGTGGTTTCACATGGTGGATATGATTAATAGAAACTAAAATAGCGTTCCAATTGGTAATTAATATTTCTGACCAGGGGCTATATAAGAAATATTAATATCTGTCGATTATTAATAAAAAATAATAATTATATAAGAGGAAAAAGAAAAATAGAAAAGCAACAACCCTAGTAGAAACCTTAAGCACCACCACCATCTGTTATCTTCTTCTTCGTCGTCTTCTTCATCCTCTACCTGCGCCGCTTTCTTACTCAGGTTCGTCTCGATCTCCAATCACATCTTCTCAGGGATAAAATTTAAGTCGCGAGATTCCTTTTCTCCGTAGAAGCTTCACCTAGATTAGTCTTAGATTTGGAATCCAATTGGTTTTTGATGTTTATGTTACGGATTGATCTGGTAAAACCCTAATTTCTTCGTTCGCGTGATTGATTTCGCTTCTGATTGAATCTTGTATTGGAGCAGGAGAGAGTAAACGTTATCAAGGCGTCTGAAAATGTCGAGGAGCAAGGGGTTGGCGGAGCAAGATCTGAGTAAATTGGATGTGACTGTGCTTCACCCGTTATCTCCTGAGGTCATCTCTCGCCAGGCTACTATCAACATTGGTAAAACTCTTTGCCTACATAGCAAGGCTTTTTTTTTTAGTTTTGTTTAAACTTTCTCCTTGTGTGTGTTTACTTACCATTGGGGCATAGTAGAAGCTAAGATTGTGTAAGTGTTATATCTCAGGAACCATTGGGCATGTCGCTCACGGGAAGTCCACTGTTGTCAAAGCTATTTCTGGTGTCCAGGTGATTTTATTATCCATTTTCTCTTCTTTTTTTTTCCAACCAATTCGATTCATCTTTTTGAAGTTAGTAGAGCAGTTGATGTATACCATTTTCCATTTGTATGGTTTCCTGCTCTTGTGCAGACTGTCCGTTTCAAGAACGAATTGGAGCGTAATATCACTATTAAGCTTGGTTATGCGAATGCCAAGATTTACAAATGCGAGGATGAGAAATGCCCTAGACCAATGTGCTACAAGTGAGTTCTTTGCTTGCACAATTGTTTCTTTTTTTCTTTTAATCTTCTAATATAAACTTGAGTTTGAGAGTCTTAATAACGTATTTGTTACTCTAGGGCGTATGGAAGTGGAAAGGAAGACAGCCCGAACTGTGATGTCCCTGGGTTTGAGAACGCTAAGATGAAACTATTGAGGCATGTGTCTTTTGTTGATTGCCCGGTATGATGAGTTTTATGCTTCTCTTCATTCTTCTTTAGTGATATCTCTCAAAGTATAGTACTTTCTTATGTCAGTGATCTTTTATTTGGTACGAATGTTGTACTCCACCTACATACTTTTGGGTCCTGGAATTAAAGAGGGAGGGCTAATGAAGAAGTATAAGATTTTCCCCACCCTTGGCTTTATTCTTGTTGATGATCTTGGTGTTCTATTCTTCAGGGACACGATATTCTCATGGCGACTATGCTTAACGGAGCAGCCATCATGGATGGTGCACTGCTTCTCATCGCTGCAAATGAAACTTGTCCGCAACCACAGACATCCGAGCATCTTGCTGCTGTCGAAATTATGCAACTCAAGCATATCATCATCCTTCAGAACAAGATTGATCTTATCCAAGAAAACGTTGCCATCAACCAGCACGAGGCCATTCAGAAATTTATAATGGTTCGATTCTTTTTTATCTCTTATGGATCTCTTGGTTTAGCTATAAGGAATAGGGTTTTGGGGAAGTCGGTACTCATATTTTCATCACATCCTGTTTGCAGAACACTGTCGCAGATGGTGCCCCAATCGTCCCAGTGTCGGCTCAATTGAAATACAACATCGATGTTGTGTGCGAGTACATTGTCAAGAAGATCCCAATCCCTAAGAGGAATTTTGTGTCGCCACCAAATATGATAGTGATTCGGTCTTTTGATGTCAACAAACCTGGGTTTGAGGTTGATGATATTAAAGGTGGAGTTGCAGGTGGAAGTATCCTCCGGGTATCTCTCTCTCTCTCAAGTACAACTTACTTGTGTTTGCATATTATCTCTTTGTATGGTACATATACTTCCACAAAGACAGATCACAGTACATGTACATTTTTTATTTATTTGTAGGGTGTATTGAAAGTGAACCAATTGATTGAAATCCGACCTGGAATTGTTGTGAAAGACGAGCGTGGCAACCCAAAATGCACTCCAATTTACTCCCGCATCATTTCACTCTACGCGGAACAGAACGAGCTTCAGTTTGCTGTTCCTGGAGGTCTAATTGGAGTTGGAACAACAATGGACCCTACTCTTACTCGTGCTGATCGTTTGGTGGGTCAAGTCCTTGGTGAAATCGGTTCCCTTCCTGATGTCTTTGTCGAGCTCGAGGTATAAACAACTCATGATGGGATCTCTTACTCTCTTGTGTGGTGGTAAGGTTAGTTAATTTGGTTAATGTAAAAAAAACTTGTAGGTGAACTTCTTTCTTCTAAGGCGACTGTTGGGAGTGAGAACAAAGGGATCAGAGAAGCAAGGAAAAGTGTCAAAGCTAACAAAGGGAGAGATTCTGATGCTCAACATCGGTTCCATGTCCACTGGAGCCAAAGTTGTGGGAGTTAAGAACGATCTGGCTAAGCTGCAACTGACCGCACCGGTGTGCACGAGCAAAGGAGAGAAAGTGGCTCTGAGCAGGCGTGTGGAGAAGCATTGGCGTTTGATAGGTTGGGGTCAGATTCAAGCTGGAACCACCATTGAAGTTCCTCCTTCACCTTTCTGATGAGGTGGTGTTTGTCTTAATTTTCATGTTGGGGTTTTTTGGAGAGTACCTACCTACCCATTTGTTACTAGTTTACTCTTGTTTGTGTTTTTCCTTAGATGTTTGTTACATTTTTTTGTCTCATGTTTTAGTTAACTTCTCTGTTTAATTACTTTGGGAATTTCAGTAACACTGGTGAAATTTACAAAAATGATTTTGAAATATTTTTATGTTCTCTCAAAAAATCAGTGATTCAGTGTCAATCTTATTATCTAGAAAAAGATAGCAGCGTGGCTCCTAATTATCCAAGAAGATATAATGCCACTGCCAACGAATGTGAAATGTTTGTATCATTAACTTATCATGAATAATACTCCCTCCGTTTCATATTATATGTCGTTTTAACCTTATGCACACAGATTAAAAAAACATTTAATTTTACATCTTTCCAAAATAAAAACACTATTACCAATACACTTAACCATGTATCAACCAATAGAAAAATAGAAAAGAGAATATTGTCAATAAATTTTGCATTGAAAACCGAAAACGACACTTATTTTGAAACAAAAAATTTTCTCTAGAACGACATATAATTTGAAACGGAGGGAGTAGTATTAACTTCCACTGGCCATTGGTGTGTCGGTCCAAACCGAGTTAGGAACCACGAGTTAGTACTTGCACCTAACCTTATCACATCAAAAGGGAATATTTGTATTATTTTGTTATGAATTCACATGTTTAATTGGGGACCATGAGGACCAAATTACAACTGTTGTTTTTAACACACTGAAAGAGAAACTTCATCCAAATTTTTGATTATTCTTTGTCGAGTTGGCAAATTCAGATCGTTGCTTTCCTACCTATTGACATCCTGATCTTATACGATAATCATAATCCCAAAAAAGAATGTCCTTATCATCTCAAACATTCCATAAGGTTGTATTATAGGTCACTTATCTCGGTCTTTTTCTGCCTTGAATATGACGTTGACCCATTTCTACAACTTGTTTCGTTTTCAATATGATATTTCAAATGGCTTCAACTTTGTCTAAATGTTTCCGTACAATATATGTATTTCTTACATACTCCTTATTAATTTTCATTTTACAACAGCTTAAAGTTATAATATAGTTTGTTTGATTGCTAACCCAATAAGTTAACTTCAGAAAAAGTCCAGACGAACTTTTCAACTATGAAACTAACATCCTTAGTTCCTTACTGCTTTCACACTGAAGATTATTAGATATCATTGATTCAGTTTGGAGTGTAGTCTGTAGAAGATTGGGGTTAACAAATTAACCGATGTCATTGATATTTCTTGTTTTGCAAAGAAACAAGAAAAATAAATCTCTTTCAGTCTTTACTTTAGAAATGGGCACAGCCATGGATCACTTACCCAAATATTGGTCCAGTAATACATTTATGGGTATACAAACAAAAATAGATGTAAGTATGTAACTATAATGTCATTTACTTGTAAATGGGCCTAACTATTGACTTGTTCATTTATGGCCTGTGCTCAGCTGCGACTATTGTGACCACCTCAGAGCACCAAAATTAGTTATATTTCATAAATAGTGGCATTTTAACACTTTTTATAAAATAACTGAAATACATTTATAGTTTTATTAGTTACACATATTTAATTAATAATATTCATATTCAAAATTATTTATAAGATCAGTGAATTAAATAAGTAATATTAAACGTTTTGGATTTGAAGTCCACCATCCCAAATATATCCATGGGTGTGGTCTGATGTATAGATATTTAATTTTTTTTACGAGCAAATAGATCTATCTAACACCGATATATAAACTCTCAGAAAATTAATTAGTTGGACCTAAATTTCACAGATAATTCTGAATTATAAAATGTAAATAATAATACGTAATTCTTTCAAATAATCATTTTTAAGTTTTATCATCAAAATAACTTTTTATAAAATAGTTTTTTTATTTTAAAATTTTTAATTTTAAATATTTATCTTTTTTAATTTGAAACTTTATTCTCAAAACTTTACTCTTTAATTCTAAGCCATAAGTTTAGATTAGTTAATTTTTTTCTTTTTTTTTGACAACAGATTAGTTAATCTTAGGAATATAAGTTTATATGACTATTTATGGAATTTCTCAATAACAATTAATATTACATATAAAATAAATACAAATTATTTTGAAATTTTAAAGTAATATTATTTATTTAACAAGAAATATCAAAATAACGTTATTTATAAAATAGATAGAATACTAAAGTAAATTTGTGGCAATGCATCAATTATGTGTATGATAGGTCATATCATGTGATATGCTTGACGATTTTAAAAATACATGTGTGGCAATTTTGGGATTCTGGTAATACCGTTTCTTAATTTCTTGCATTAGTTATGTTATCTTTAAAATTAATTAGTCAGAGAACAATGTGTGTGATGTTATAATTTTGCGACTATCTGCTTTGACTGACCACTCAGTTTAATAATCCTAATTTTGACCAGCCGGTTACAAGTTACAACGCTAACCATGCATAACGGGTCATTATTGCAACATATAGATATAGTAAGTAGTATATTGTTATTCTCTTACCTTTTAAAAATCGTAATTTCATGTGGTCTCATGTGTTTTGTGCTTCTGTTAATAATGTGTGTGGTTTATTTATTGATTGAATACTTAATTAATTAACAGTTGACAAACATGAACTAACTTACAAAGAATACAATTTAATGCAAGAAATTAAGAAACCAAATCAATTAATTCAAAATTAGTCTAGATAAGCACATTTAAGCAAATATTTTGTCATGTTCCAAAAGAGTGTGCTCCATTTAAATGATTAACCGAAAGACTATGATTTAAATATATGTAATATATTTTCATTTTCTCACTCTATGTATATGAACTAAAGATGGAAACTATGTTCAGAAAAAAATAAAGATGGAAACTATCACTCATACTCCCTCCGTTTCATATTATTTGTCGTTCTAAGTCTTTACACACAGATTAAGAAAACATTTAATTTTACATATTTCCAAAATAAAAATACTATTACCAATACACATCGACCAATATAAAAATAGAATAGAGAATATTTTCAATAAATTTTGCATTGAAAACCGAAAACGACACTTATTTTGAAACAAAAATTTTGCTCTAGAACGACATATAATTTGAAACGGAGGGAATAGTATATAATTGTGTATTATATAATATTATATTATAGTAGAGTATACTAAAAAGATATACTCGAAATTTCCCATACATAACTTATCTTAATAATATAAAATACATTAATTAAAATAAAATCAATTCATGTTACAAAATATTTAAAAGTATATATAAGATTATAACATCTTAACTTTATTAATTTTTTAACTTTATTGATTTTAGATCAATGTAACATATTACATGAAACATAATATATAGATTACTAACTTGATCGAAAATGCAACTAGCCTTTTTTCAAAAAAAAAAAAATGCAACTACTACAAACAGTTAACTTAAACTACTCTGACACAATTAGGTGCATTATTTTTGAAGAAAAAAAATAGGTGTATTATATAACCGAAAACACATGATCTAGATGTATCGATTTGTAAAATACATGTATAAGAAACAAGTTTGACTTTGTAGTTGAGGAATCCGAGCAGTGGTTAAGGCAAAATTTATGATAGATCGATCACGTCACATGCAATCATGCATTACGCTAAACTTCCTACATTATTACTTAACGACTCCAACTCTAATTTCCATAATAATAATTTCTCAATCGTTTCCTAGTAAGAGTCATCTTCTCAACATAAGATTTGGAGAGGACTTTATAAAATGGATATTTAGTTGGATTTCAGTAACTTTATATTTTCATGTCTCATTTCTTATACTGGTATTCTTAATAACTAACAATATATAAACACTGTACTAACAATATATAAACACTGTGATGGGCAGCTTTTGGGTAGGAGCCATGTGAACATATTATCTTAATTATATAGTATATGTCCTTGTTGCAATTTTGATAAATCCACCTGATTAATTTTGTTAAAAGAAAATCCACCATGTTTGTGTTATTATATAGGTTTAGTATAAGAATGAAAGAAACTATAAATATTTGGGTTTCAAAAAAAAAGAAACTATAAATATTTTGCACAACGATCAATAATAGAGCCTTTTGGAGTATCTACGAGGGTCCCTTTATAGGGAAACGACGATCACTGAACCTAACCGAAAACTAAAGAACAATAATTTTATGTATTCAAACATTATTAATAGTTTAAGCAAAAAAAACATTATTAATAGTACTCTTATGCTTTTCAAATCATTATGCAACAATATTATGACATATATAATAATTATATGTATGTTCTAGATAAATTTGATCAAGATAATGTTCTGTTGGTATATCTGATCATTCGCATTTAAAATGTTATGCCATGCCAAAGTGTAACGATGTATGTAAGAGATCATGTAGATGTATCTACTTCGTTTTCGGAAACAAAATCTAAAAAATGTATAGTTTTTTTTGTCTATATATATATATTTGATTATATAGAAAAAATTGTTATAGATATAATTAGATAAAGCTATGTGACAATGACAAAAAAAAGCTATGTGACAAATGTTTATATATTTAGTTAATTAAGTTCTCCACTAATTCGAGTTCACGTCTACCTTTTATGTGATATTCATAGTTTACGTCCACTTGATCCCATTCCCATATTCTCGAACCTCGCTAGCTTCCAAACAAATAAATTATGCTACTAATTTTCATAACTGATGACATTTTTTAAAACATATTCCTTATGTTTCATATTAAATTTCATTTTAGATTTCTACACACAGATTAATAAATCATTTAATTTGTATATTTCCAATATAAAACCATCATTATCCATATACCTACTTATATTTCAACTAATAGAAAATAAACAGAAGAATAAAATTAATAAACTTTACATTGAAATACTAAAACGAAACTTATTTTGCCGTAAAATTTTTTCTCTACAACGACACTTAATATAAAACGGAGGAAGTAAATGACAATAATTTTGATTATTTATCATATTTCTTATCAGGTAGAATTGTCGGCTATAGAATATTTCTCATAGCTTGTAATAGCATAATATTTCCAGCGTTAAAATAACGAATTTTAAAAAAGTTTATGACAATTTCGTGGGTAAAACTAATGTAATTAAGGGCGCTTAAGTCATTGTCTAAGTTCTAGTATATACCTCTTGTACACAGTATAAATGATGTATTATACACTCTAATAAATTCAATCCAGCCTAATACTTCTATAGAAACCCCCATTACTAATCCATATAAATCGATTAGTGGATTTCGTAAAGAAAAAGTCCTCACTAAAAACAAAACAGATTCGAGAAAAAGTCAACAGTAAAACATGGTTAATTTAGTAAATACTTTGCCTCATATAACATTTTGATTTGTAAACAAAATTCATCACTAAACAAAATAGTGACATGGTTTGGTTATGTTTATGAATGCAACAAGAGAGATTCATATTTGTATAGCGTGAAATGTTGATCTAAATTATATAAAACCGTAACAAAATCATAGCGAGATGCTTTTCTACATTCTTTTTTTTTGTTGAGAAAAGATGTTTTTCTACAAACAAACAAAAACTTCTCGTTATATGAAAAATATGGAAACGTGTAAAATGAATGGAACTCTAACTAAACCTTTTCTTGGTAAAGAAAAGATCATTTTACTTCTTTACCGAAAATCCAAACTTTGTAAATAATTCTTTCCAACCGCAATTCTTTTATCACTAGACCAATTCAACGTTGGTCTCTAATTAAACCTTACCCCAAAAAAGCTCTAACTAAACCTATTAATAACTTAGTAGCTAATGGGAAAACAGGTTCATGCACATATCTATATTTCAATTTCCCATAAATATTTTTCCATCTTATTCTCTAATTTGAAGTTAGTGGATTACATCCATGCATGCATATATACTTGTACTTCCCATAACATTATTATATGTTTTTTTCCACTAAGATAATATTATTAAAAGGTAAAAGCTCATTCGAAATACATAAAGCCAAGAAAGGGCAAAACACACTGGGATCTATAATTAGGTCGAAGCCCAACAGTCCCAAACGAAAGGCTCACCGAACAAGGCCCACATTAACCTACACAGAATCCACCCACTGGATCTCTGCGCTCCACGTGTGTCATCCCACCGACAGGGGAGACACGTGTCTCGTTGCTCCCTTCAACTCCACCGCTTCGACGCTTCGAGAAACCACCGACGGGAACGGAAATCGCCGACGTTTCATCGCAAACCACCAGAAGCGAGATCACAGCACCACAACAACAGCCTCCGTCTTTCTCACCGTAGCATCACCCAGTGGAGAGCTCCATCGCCTGTCGAGATCTCATCCATGGCTAGCCACGCCGTGAAACTGAAAACAGAGCCGTTCACCCAATCAAACTCCAAACACAAGCCGGCGGTGCGAGGTTGAAACAATCCTCCACTCCCCGGAGTCAAAAGCCAGCGACGGCGGTTTATCTGAAACCCTCCGCCCCGGAGTCGAAACTATAACCTACTAAACGGAGAGATAGCAAAATCCATCTCTCTCACCGCGTATACACAAACAGAAAATAGAGAAAACTTAAGCCGGACCGGCAGTGACAAAGGACGCCACTCCGCCAGCCGGAAATGCGTTTATCACCTGAGAAAACTAGAAAGAGGTTAGAGGAAAAATTTAGAGAGAGAAAAAACTATCTCCTCTCAGACTCCATAACATTATTATATGTATTGCAAAGTTTGGGAATTCAAAGAAAATTTTATAACCTTAATATTATAGTATATGCGTATTTATTGTTTATGTGATAAAATAAATAGTAAATTCGCATTTAGGGAATGAGTGCCAAATTTATTTTAGTTTTTCCAACGAAAGTCTTCGATCAATTTAATGTATTACATGGAAGTGGCATTTCTTTTTATTATTAACATCCACTAAATCTTAACAAATTGAGAAAGGAAGCAATAAACTTCCAACTATTCCCCTTGGTAAACCTTTTGAAAAGAAACTATTCCCTCTAGAAATAAAAGATATATATATATTCTGTGACGAGCTTAAAAGAAACTAATATGAAACTTGAAAGTACCAAAAGAGCAATAAAAAAAACAGAAAAAAACAAAAGAGAAACTATAAAAAGAAAATCGCAATAATAAGAATGGTATTTAAAATTAAGAAAGTTGCATTTTGATTTGATGTGATTAGTTAGTCGGCGGAGAAGTTTAGATTAGGCCAAAACTCTCCACGTGTTTGAGTATTTGTGAGCATGATGTGCCACGTGGATTCATATGACCAATGATTAACGTGAAAGACATTAAATGATTCTATTAGGTTAGTAATAATAATGAACCAGTGGGATTATTTATGTGGATATATATACATTGGTTGGCAAAAGAAAAACACAATTAGGTCGCAGTAACAACTCATAAAACTATTTTTGTTATGAACCGACTGTTCATATGGATGTTTATCCAAAAGATACTTAGTAGGCTTTAGCCCATTAGTGGTCCATCTTGTAACTGGCCCATTAGGGTTTCAGACATTGTAACTCCCTATATAAGGAGTTCATATTCAACATTAATAATACACACTCACAACACGTTATCAGCACGAGTTAAGCTCAAAACCCTAGCAAAATTCGTAGGTCACCAAAAACCTTAAAAACTAGCCGCATCTTAAAACAGTCATATCTCCCTAACCGTAACGACCTAGACGGCGAACCACCTATCAATCTGAAGATATCGACGAGACGAAGCCAGCGCCGCTAACCTCGCGAGGATCCGATCTCAGATGCGCCGGCACGCTCTGTTTTAGTACGCGCCGTCAATTACTCAAGAACCCTAATTTTGACGCAACTTCAAATCGATCGTTCTCTCAAACCATAACGATCCAAACGACGTGCGACATACCAAATTGAAGATCTTGAAGAGGAGAATCCATAGCCGAAAACCTCGCGTCGATCAGATCTTAGGCGCCCCGCCAAACTCTATTTTAGTGCGCGCCGTCAATTGCACAAGAACCCTAATTTTGACTCAACTTCAAATCGATCGTTCTCCCAAACCGTAACGATCCAGAAGACGTGCGATATATCAATTTGAAGCTATTGAAGAGGAGAATCCAACGCCGCAGACCTCACCTCAATCCGTGATCAGACGCGTTCTCTACGATAGCTACAAGCCGCGCCGTCAAAACCAGAAATAAACCTAAGGCTGCAAACTTTTCTCTATAGTTTTGTTTACAGCCGATTATTTTTAATCTTACTAACTATTTTTTTGATAAATTTGTTTAAGGAAAACAAAAGATCCCAGTAAGATCATGTTAATATTTCCAAAGAAACTAAGGAGCAGATCGAGTTAATCCAAAGGTAAGTCATGAAACCCTAATTGTTTGAATTATCCGATTTTTATAAAAATGTTCGAGGTTGAGATTAGAACTTTAGAGAACTCGTATACCCTGGTTGATTGAATCATTAGGTTGCTAGATTTGATATAATAAATTTGTTTAATAAACAAACCCTAAAGTTCATGAAATTTTAAAACTTGTATAAAACCCCAAACCGAATCGGATTATGAAACCCTCTAAACCATATCCGACTATTAAACCCTAATCTAAACTGGTTTATGAAACTTATAAAAAAAAACCAAATCTGAATTGTGAAAACATTAAACCAAATCAGTTTATAAATCCCTAAACCAATCGATATTATAAACCCTATTTTGGTTGATAGACCAAATCAAAAATAGAAAGTTTCCATTTTTTAGAAAGTTTCCATTTTTAGAAAGTTTCCATTTTTATAGAAATTTATTTTTCTGGAATTTCCATTTTATAGAATTTTATGGAAAACTTCTCTAAAATTAGATTTTAAAATCAGTTCCTCAGAACATATTACTAAGGTCTAAGCTATGAAACACTAAATATTTCAGATGTCGAATTCCTCCATCATAATCTCAGGAGAAAACAACTTGTAATATGTGCAATGGGCACAAGATATTAAAACCACACTTGAGTCTAATAAACTCAGTGAATGCATAACAGATGATAGCATCGCAAGAGAACTCCTGAACACTCGCCATCATATTTGTGAAAAACTCAAAAGTCTACATCTGACCGATGATCCCTCGAAGCTTTGGACAAATCTAGATAATAGAAATTATATTCAAGAGGTTATACATACCAAAACTTTACGAAAATGGATAAACCTCAGATTCTGAGACTATAAATCTGTGGGAGAATATAACTTTGCACTACTCAGAATAGTTTTCGAAATGAAACTATGTGGTGAGGTAGTGACTGATGAAGATATGTTGGAAAAGACATTCTCCACCTTTCACCCTACCAACTTATTGTTACTACAATAATATAGAGAAATGGGCTTCACTACCTATACATCTTTAATAGCAAGATTGTTGCAAGCTGAGCAAAATCATGAATTGCTAATGAACAGTAGTGAAAGAGAGTTTACGAGGCCAACTCCATTACCACCAGCTAATGCACTACCAGCCGAAAGGGCTGATCTAGAAACCAACCGTGTCAAGAGAGGATATGGACATGGGGGATGGTCTAAGTTGTGCAATAATTGTGGAATGGACAACCATTTGGCTAAGAGATGCAGAACTCCTAAGTATCTAGCTACTCTTTATCAGCAAAGCTTTAAAAGAAAAGCTAAGATGGTTCAGAAAGATGAAGGAAAATTGTCAAAGATGTTCTCATGGATCATGACAAGTGTGATCGTATGGATCACAAGAAAGGATGATCCAACAAAGCATAAGAGAATAGATCACCATATGGAGTAAGACATGTTGACTCGACATCAAGCCCTTAGTGTTCTTACTTAGTTATTTCACACCTTATTATTTTCCTTTTAAACATTATTC
Organism: Raphanus sativus; assembly: GCF_000801105.2. Classification (NCBI taxonomy): domain Eukaryota; kingdom Viridiplantae; phylum Streptophyta; class Magnoliopsida; order Brassicales; family Brassicaceae; genus Raphanus; species Raphanus sativus. Next base: position 21,016,197 of record NC_079515.1, read on the forward strand.
ACTTCCTTTGGTTGCTATCTTTGAAAGAATCAATAAATAAAAGCTTTTATATCATAAACAAAACGTCCATTCATGTGAATACCCTTATGATGTACAGTGGATCAAACCACAGACATCTTAAGACACAAAATCCACGATCAAATATCCTATTGCCTCAAAGGTACACAAAGAGAGGAGTGTACAATATAGAGGTCGTGTGCATTGTATTCACATTTGAGGCTATGTACACAAAGAGAGGACGTGTACAATAATCATTATTATAAGTGAAAGACTCAAGAATTGATGAATGAATAGTTTCATAATGAATCCATGGGTAAAAGAAACAAAGTTTTTCCTTAAAGAGAAACCACCCAAAAGAAGATTGTATGATGGCAAAGACTACAAGTCTTGGTAAAAGCTAAGTGAACTCACATCTAAAAGTATCCAAATATGATATGTCCATGGGGGTAAGTGTTAATCACTCCATGTAACATGGACATACACAATATTGAAACATCAAAGAGTTCACAAGAATAAAGATAGACTTATCCCATTCAGATTAAAAACTAAGGATAAAGGAAAACATGTTACTTCAAAACGTCCAAGTGAATATAGATTAAAGTGCTCACGTCCCAAAGGGTTTGATTAAAATTATATGATCATAGAGAATGTAGAAAAACATCTCATGACTCAATGAGGACACGAATATTCATAATGAAAGGACAAGAACAGAAAGAAAAATCACCTAAAAAGGCTACATATCTTTACATGATTCACATTCTAAAAGTATTTTAAGAATGTATGATATGTCCATGGGGGAAGGATAATAATAAAAAACCCACATTTTATTCTACATGGACATACACACACAGAAATGAATATTGATACCCATCCCATTGATTGAAACGGGTCAAAGGCCAGACACACCTCATCTTAGCACATAAAGAAGTGCCACTTATAAATTATATCGCTCCACCATAGAAATATAAGATGAGAGGATGGGAATAGATGTTGGATATGTTTTTATATAAGTTCCCCACGTTTCTAAATACCTTGAGCTATCCACGGACAAGTTGTTTAAAGCCTAGGTACACGGATAGTCACCTCAGTGAATCCGAACATCCAACATTAAAGGGAAGCTGGATAATAGAAAATTATATGGAATCAAAACATCCTTATATTGGCAAGATCCTCAGACTCTAGAATGAGTTCTAGAAGTCCATAAAGTTTATACAAAAGCTAGCTTAATACAGTTGCCAGATTCCTGACCCGAATAGAATGACTAAGTCATTTCTACCAGCTATGAATGCACCAAGTAAGATTTGATGTTCAATAGAACACAATCAAGTTGCTACTGAATCTAAACAAGTTAGATTAATAAGTTCTAAAGATAAGATCCCTCGGATAAATATAGAAAGGTGCAAATGAAACCGTGGATGAGGGACTCCTAGACATAGTCGATCCAAAGATGGACAAACCTAAAAGCCGTGGCCACGGATGAGGAAACCATAAGATATGGTTGTACCTAAGGTACCTAATGATGCTTGGGACGCCAAGCTTCAGGGTATTAAAGGTCATAATAAAACCTCAATAAAGTTATGTCATGTCTAGGACACAAAAGGAACAAACGAGTACTCGAAGTTAACAATATACAATGCACAATGTAGCACTTAAAGATCATGAGATCAATGAGGATCATGAGACCCACATCCATAGATGAATGCATTCAACATGAGATTAAGATCAAATGGATAAGAAGACGTGGAGTTAAGAAAGAGAGGTTTTGGTCCTATAGTTCGGACACCTCTAGATAGAAAACCAGTTGGACAATGATTCTTTGTGAGTAAAAGAAATCAAACATGGTGAGATAGCCAAGTATAAGGCACGACCATATGCACAAGGATCTCACAAAGACCAGGAATCAATTATAAGGAGATAAGTTCCTTATGGTGGATGCAACAAACATTAAGATTCCTAGATAAGTCTGGCACATAAGAAAGAAAAACTTATACTTGCGGTTCAAGGATGTAAACCGCCTAATTATATAAGTCCACTGGATAATATATATAAGTCTCAGAGGATATAGAGTTGTCTAAAGCAACAAAGTTTTCGAGAACTAGAGTATACATGAATATTTTGATCTAAAGAAAATATCCTAAGAACTTCTGGAGACACTTCCCAAAAGACTATCTAAAGAAAGCATTGAAATGAATGTTTTGGGAAAGATTAAATTTGGGACAAACAAAGATTGTTTGGGACTACAAAGTAAGTATCTTAAATATACTTAAAGATGAAATCCTTGTGCATCGATAAGGCATACATAAAGATGTCAAAAAAACGATAGGCGTGAACCATTATGTAAAGTCTATAAGGTTCATTGACCCTAAATGCTTACTATAAAGTCTATGGCTCGCCCCATTGTATGGTAACATAGTCCATAGTCCCTATATCTGTACATAGACCCATTTGGTCATAAGGACGACAAGAAAGTTGTGCCTTAGTCCGTATACAATCCAATGCAAGACTCATGGTCGAATGTTTTCACTTGGTCCAAGTACTGACCCACTTTGTTCTAAGAAGGAACATGGTCACGAGACCACCTAAGATAGGTCACGGATCCTTTGATCCTAGATTGGACAGAGACATATTTCCTTGGTCTAGAAAAGACTCAATGCACATCCGGATGTAAATATTCACAAGTGAAACTATTGTTAAGTTTAAACTTAGTACTATACATCTAAATAATTTCAAAGTGCAGTATGATCATATATGTTGTTAAATGATCAAACCATGAGGCATTGGAAATAAAACCATACATGTCCCTTGCCAAAGGTGCCATTGGCGCATTGCCTTGATGTGTTTGTTATACACATACGAACATGAGTTTTGAACTAAGCTTAAGCTATGTCCAAATATAAAGGCAATGGGACAGGATTGAAATATCCTTTTATTATGTTTGAGATTATTTTATACTAACCAAACCCAAAGATGTGTTTGCTTGGTTTTGTTTTTGATTATGATACAAGTTATAACATTGGATCTATACATGGATAGATCTCAAACAAGCAGTATGCACACGTTGGAAACAAAGATAAAGAAGTACAAGTCCAACCAAAGACATGTCAGCCAGCTCCTTTACATCAACACCACGTCCATGAGACCTTCCTATCAGTCCAGGACGTGCACATTAGAAGACCAGCTTAGAGTCTTGGCTCCCATGGAGTTCCCACCAGTCTACTCATGCGCCAACCTCAGAAGCATATACGGAGGTACAAATCAGGGGAAGTGATACATGTTGTACTCTTTTTCCTTCACTATGGTTTTGTCCCACTGGGTTTTCCTGGTAAGGTTTTAATGAGGCAACACCAAGTAATTGGTAAAATGTATCACGAGCCCAAAAAGAATTTGGTATCTGGCGAACTCAAGATGGATTCAACATCCAGGGGAAGTGTTATGAACCGACTGTTCAGATGGATGTTTATCCAAAAGATACTTAGTAGGCTTTAGCCCATTAGTGGTCCATCTTGTAACTGGCCCATTAGGGTTTCAGACATTGTAACTCCCTATATAAGGAGTTTATATTCGACATTAATAATACACACTCACAACAATTTTCTTCTTTTTGCAATTGCGAACTACTTTCACCTCTATAAATTAATAGTGTTGGCATTACACCAAAACTATAATTTTTTATTAATTTATAGAAATTATTAGTTTATCAAAATATTAATTGAACCAAAAATTCAATTTGAGACTATAAAATTATATTAGTTTATAAAGATATTAATTTAAAAAGATTATAATGTACTCCTTAAGTTTCAGAATAATTCATATTTAAAAAATAATTGTTTCTAAAAAAATCTATATTTTATATTTTCAATATATATAATAATAGCAAATTGTAAATTCCAAACACATTAATTATGTTTATTGAATTTTAATTGGTTAAAAATCTTAGAAAATAACTAAACACATAAAATAATATATCAATTATCAAATTTTCTGTATTTTCTTAAAAAATGTGAAAACTATAAAATATATATCTTTTCGAAACATATGAAATATTCTAATAGATCATAGATGTATGTACTATGTAGTGGAAAACATATAGATTTTCTTTTGGCATAATATAAAGAGTTTATAAAGAAATAGATAAAAGAAAATCAATGGAGCCATAAAAGACTCTTAATTATTATCTATATAATCCCTTTGAAGGGTTAGTTTAATTTCACTATAAGTTTTTTTTTTTTGGTCTAAAATTTCACTATAAGTTGATTAGTTCTTCGCATGTTTTCGACGCATTGGATTATATATACATTTCATAACCAGTAAATTTTAAACCAGATTTCTTCTGAAATACATGTATACCTCGGTTTTCAAACTCCGTTCCCATGATCCCATCAACATAACAAACCATTTAAATAACAAGCACGAGTGAAAAGTACTACTACGTTATATGAGTACCGTTACCGTATGTATTGTGCCATGCATATATATAAACTCGTCAATTTTATTTGCGGAAGAATAATCAGAGCAAAGCTCATGGACTGGGCCAAACGTTCAGCAGTTCAGTACACACATCTATCACTCATTTATCTTTTGGTCCAGTCTTCAATTTAATTATTACTCTTTCACATAGCTAAATTTCAAGTAAATTTTAGAATAGAAATTGATGTGAATCAACATCAAGAACCAATAATCAGATCGCGAGGTGATCAATTAAACTATCAGCCGCAAATATAAACAAAGACGGGGAAAATTTGATTAATTTGGTGAGATACTATATTCTAAGTCACACATAATACAATAAGAGAATCGAATAATTTTATTGAAAAGGGTAATAAATAATGTCAGGTATTCGCATTTTAAGCAAAAGCATATGACAAAAGTTAGGTCTTGAATAAAATATCGCATACAAGTTATTCACTGATAAAAATAATCAGTCCTAAGAAGACGCAAACCACATGCATTCTCATCATAAATCGACTCCTATAAATACACACCTCTATCTCCCTCCAAATCCAAACCAATAGATCACATTTTTCATACAACAACAACAACAAAAACATTCAAACTTCACTACCTATACTTTCAAATCGCTCAAAACCCACCCCAAACATTATTTGCTCAAACTCACTTCAAAAATGGAGAATATGTTTAGCCTAATGGCACGTGAAGAATATGTATCAGACCGTAGGTGTATATGGGTCAACGGTCCGGTTATCGTCGGAGCCGGTCCATCCGGATTAGCTACAGCAGCTTGTCTTCGTGATCAAGGAGTCCCATTCGTTGTGGTCGAAAGATCAGACTGCATAGCTTCACTATGGCAAAAACGTACTTACGACAGACTCAAGCTTCACTTGCCCAAGAAGTTTTGCCAATTACCTAAAATGCCCTTCCCGGATCACTACCCTGAATACCCGACAAAACGACAGTTCATCGATTACCTTGAGTCCTACGCAAATCATTTCGATATTAAACCGGAGTTTAATAAATCCGTCGAGTCTGCTCGGTTTGATGAAACGAGCGGGTTGTGGCGGGTTAGGACGACTGCTGCTGGAGAGGAGATGGAGTATATTTGCAGGTGGTTGGTTGTGGCGACGGGAGAAAACGCCGAACGTGTTGTGCCCGAGATTAATGGGCTTAAGACGGAGTTCAACGGAGAAGTGATTCACGCTTGTGAGTATAAGTCCGGTGAAAAATTTAGAGGGAAGAGAGTTCTTGTCGTGGGATGTGGAAACTCTGGCATGGAAGTGTCTCTTGATCTTGCTAATCACAATGCTATTACTTCCATGGTCGTTCGTAGCTCGGTAAGCAAAAACAAATACAAAAAATATTTATTTATTTATTTATATTCTTACAAACTATATAATAATGTTTGAAACATTAAGCTAACCATGTTCTTGTGTTTCTTAACGCGACCAGGTTCATGTATTACCTAGAGAAGTTATGGGAAAGTCAACATTCGGAATCTCAGTGATGTTGATGAAGTGGCTGCCTCTATGGCTCGTAGACAAGCTTTTACTGATTTTATCATGGTTGGTTCTAGGTAGCTTAACAAACTACGGGCTTAAAAGGCCCAGCGTAGGCCCAATGGAGCTCAAAAGCAAGACGGGAAAGACCCCGGTTCTCGACATCGGTGCTCTAGAGAAGATAAAGTCCGGCAACGTAGGAATCGTCCCTGCGATCAAACGGTTCTCACGAAGACACGTGGAGCTAGTAGATGGTCAGAAGCTAGACATTGACGCGGTGGTTCTGGCCACCGGCTATCGCAGCAACGTCCCTTCTTGGCTTCAGGAAAGTGAGTTCTTTTCGAAAAGTGGCTTCCCAAAATCGCCGTTTCCACAAGCTTGGAAAGGGAAGTCGGGTTTATATGCGGCCGGATTCACGAGGAAAGGGTTGGCCGGAGCATCTGCAGATGCTGTTAATATAGCTCAAGATATTGGTAACGTGTGGAGAGAAGAGACTAAGCGACAGAAGATGAGAAGAAATGTAGGGCACCGTAGATGCATCTCAGTTGCTTAAGCCTCACGTTAGGTGTTTTTGTTCCAAATAATATGATTTACTTGTATAAAAATATACTAAAATGTATAATAGAGTCAAGAGAGCCCTCTCCTGAAGTCCTCTGACAGTGTGTCTTTAGTTACACAACTGTAAGGACGTTTTGTATAGGATGACATGGCTTTTAAGCATATACTTCATTTTTGTAATAGGTTTCTTGGAATCAACTAAATATTGTTTTTGGTAAGAATCAACTAATATATTTTCGTAATAGGTTTCTTGTAATATACACATGCTTCAACCTGAAGCAATCCTTGATTCATACCTGCAAAACAATCTCAACTAACAATATGTCAGTTTAATTCAAGCCTGAGATTGAATTTACAGTGATCTGTTTGAAACTCTTAAGCATCACTCTGCTCCGCTATTGTTTTCAATAGAACACGCAGTCTAACTCCACCTCGCTAGAAAGACTTTGGAAGCAATTATCTCTGCTTAACCTTGTTCAAAAAACCCTTCTGCGTCATACTTGCTGCGAACCCTTTGTACCACCATCAGTACAATGAACCCATCATCTAACTGTTAACTCTGCTAGACTGACTCTGGATGCAATTCTCGCTTAGGCAACTTCCAACAGAAACTTATCAACAGCTGAAACCTCACTGCTGATTTCTCCTTTCAACCACGTCTCACACTAACAGCCTCTTGTAGTGCTCCTGAGACTTCTCTGTGCATCAGACTCAAGACATCTCCTCTAGAACCCTGATATCTTTTCTCTTCTGTGCCACCCTCTCACACCCTTACTTGTATGAGAAATCACACCAGACTTGGTGTTTGCATCACATTCTATCTCACAGACCCAATCAGTACCTCATTCTGATTTATCTTCATTCTTCAAGCATGCCTTAGTATCTATAAACCTCACGTGAATACTTCTCTGTCATTCCTGAGATGAGAACCTTACTGTGATGCTCCAAAGACACAAGTAGACCTCACTTGTTCTTTACCCAAATGCAGTTTGACTTCTCTGCATTTCCATTCAATCATGAATGCCTTTCAGTTGCTCAACTTCTCTGAGATGACCAGAACTTCTTTAACCTTCAGTCTCAACATTGAAACCCTTTCATCGATGCTCCTGAAACTGTCCTTGCAAACTCTGCAACCAGCCTCTTTCAATGTGCCCTCATCTCAGATACTTAACCACCATCTCATTGACATTTGAGATACCTGCAACTGACCACCAGATGTCCCCACCACCATCAATCACTCCACCAGACCTGAGCAGCCTCCACTTTTATCTCTGACGAAACCAACCTGTGACTGAACCTTGTAGACATCTTTTCCTTGACCTTGGATCTCTGTCTTCAAGAAGCCTATTGAAAAAACCAGTGATTCCCTTTTAACTGTTACCCTCCGTGAACTAGCCATCCTGATTTCTGCATCCGCCTGAGTTCACTACTCCACCTGCGACCAAACTTCTACTAGGTAGCTTTGTAGTTCATTTACTTGCAGAAACTCCACCTGAAGCTTGAATCATTCAAAGCTTCATATATTTTTCTGACTTAGCTCCACCTTAAGAGATAATCATCACTGTCTCAATCTTTAATCATGTTGTAATACTTGATAATGTGTCTCAGACTCATGACACACACTCAATATCTTTGCAGCCACTGCAACAAATTCGCTTAAACCAGAAGATCCACCAAGTGAATGACTGCACTTGATATATCTCCTTGACATCTCGACTCTTCCTTGTCACTGAACGTTGACCATTCAGAACAATAATTCTGCTACCACCTCAATTGCTTCGGATGCTTACGAACCAACTTCTGTGGACGTCTAAGAAAACATTCCGAAGCTTCCTGAAAAACACCTGAGCATTGCTTTGGAACCTTTTAAGCAAAACCTTAACCTTCTTGAAGCTTCATGTCAAGATTTCCATATAACCAGCAACGCCATATCTAGGTTGACGTATTACCCGGTCACGTAAACTAGAAACCAATTTCCTTTACCATAGGTTTCTATACCACTGATTCCACCATCAGTTTCACCAAGAGTAATCATCTTCCCTGCCAAGTAAAGACACTAACTCCCTGTGTCACAACAGCTAAAACTGACCTCTTCATGCTTCAACCTTCAAGCTTCTTCTTGTAGCTTCAAGTTGAATCACCATCTCACAAATCAACTAATATATTTTCGTATGGATATTGGATTTTATATCGATTTGAACCGGTTTAAAACAATTTAAACTGTTTTAAAATAGTTTAAATCAATTTGCATCGTATAGGTTGGAATTTATGAAAGTTATTTCGATTAGAACCGATCTGCAGCAGCGGCATAGATGCAGTAAACCGATGATTTTTAGATCTATGATTATAACTGTTTGTTGAACTCGTGGTGAGACCCAATTTTGCTTTAATAGTTGACATTTGAGCCCATTCATAGAGGCCCAGAATCGTTGATAGCTGCTAGGCCTAATAGCTGCAGTGGGATTGCTAACCGTCCCCGTCTCGGTCCGTTTTAAGACTGATTTGACCAAAATAAGAACCGGTCTGTTCAATCGGTTAAGAGTTAAACAAACCAGACCGGACCTGATTTATCGAAAAAAGAACATTATCCAATCTCCGGACCAAACCATCTGGACCGGATGGGGACATTTAACGACTCTTAACTTGTTTTCATCCGTCTTCGCCACTCTATAAAGTATAAACCCTAACAAGAACAAAAGTTGCAAGATTTCTCTTCGATTCATGTTTATTTAGCTTTCTCACAAACCTGGAAAACAGTGATAAAGGCGGAGAGAGTAGTGGAATCAGGGTCTAATGGTGGAGAATCGGAGAAATCTCTAAAAGAAAAAGGGAATGAGTTCTTCAAAGCTGGGAACTACCTTAAAGCCGCAGCTCTCTATACTCAAGCCATCAAGCTCGATCCTTCTAACGCTACTCTCTACAGGCACGAGTTTAACTTTTCAATCAAAGATGATAACTTCCTCCATCATCTGTGTGAATCTAGTTGTTGGGCTTTGATGAGTTTCCTTCAATTTGAGTTGAAGATCTTTTTTTTTTCTCTTTTGTTCTCTTGTGACATGTTAAGGACCTGTAAAGAGAGGCTTTTTGTACCTTGAATTGTTTGATCTTTAATGGCATTAAAGTTGAGGGCTTTTTGCTCAGAGTAGACTACTAATGAGCAGACTTTAAAGTGTATTAAAAGTTTATCGAGCTGAGCAGACTACTAATGTACGTTGCAGTAACCGAGCTGCTGCATTTTTGAGTCTAGTTAAGCTTAGCAAAGCCTTAGCTGTTGCTGAGACTACCATCAAACTCAACCCTCAATGGGAGAAGGTAAACTCCAAACAAGACAATGTTTTGTTTCTGTCTTTTGTGCTCTATCTCTTCCACAGTAACATATAATATCAATACATATACTTGTATTCATTTGTCACTTTTAGTCTTTGATTCATTGTGTCTAGTCCCTGGTCTAGTTTGTATATAATAAACCCGGACTTGTACATTATGACTTGAGTTTAATGAAAATGAGTTTGTTTTACTCATAATATGTCCTATCTACCTTCTTCAGGGGTACTTCAGGAAAGGTTCTGTGCTTGAAGCCATGGAAAAATACCAAGATGTGATCTTTTTTTTCTCTCTCTCTTGTTTTACTTCTTTTTCATTACCTTTTCCATTCTGATCATATGGTAGTTAAGATCTCTTTTTTGATGATTGTGACAGGCCTTGTCTGCATTTGAAATGGCTCTGAAGCACAATCCACAAAGCGCAGAAGTTTCAAGAAAGATCAAGAGGCTCGGCCAGTTGCACAAGGAGAAACAGAGAGCTCAAGAGCTGGAGAGTTTGAGATCTAATGTCAACATGGCTAAGCATCTCGAGAGCTTTAAATCTGAATTGGTTCGTTTCTGTTTACTAACCTTCCTCGCTGCATATTCGGCTCAGATTCTTAGAAATTTAACTGTCTCCTTACTTGTGCAGTCTGCAAACTATGGAGCTGAAGAGTGTTGGAAAGAGATGTTTTCTTTTCTTGCTGAGACTATGGAAACAGCTGTGAAGTCGTGGCACGAGACATCTAGAGTCGATACTAGAGTCTATTTCCTTCTTGACAATGAGAAAACGCAAACCGATAAGTACGCACCAGTAGTCAACATCGATAAGGTAGTATGAAGGACATGAGCCAAGAGTCCTTCTACGTGACTATTTGTTTTGTCTGCTAAAACTGTTTTGTTTCTTTGACAGGCTTTTGAGTCACCAAACACACACAGTAACTGCTTTACGTATCTGAGGCAATACGCAGAAGACTCCTTCTCCAAAGCTGCTTGCTTAGTAACAGCAAAGAGTAGTATATCTTATCCGCAGGTGTGGAAAGGTCAAGGCTCAAGGAAGTGGAAACTGGGACAAAACGATGGGATCTTTGTTCAGTTTGAGTCTCCTTGTATTCGAAGTGTTTGGTTCATTCCTAGCACCAAAGAAAAGGGTCAAACGTTTTGCAGGTTCCTCCTTCTCTCAAACTTACCCTCTTCTTGGTTTTTGCAATGAGCTGTTGTATCCTTCCTGGGATTAAAACTTTTTTGTGGGATTTTGATTACAGGGAACCTCAAGCTCTAGATATAGGCGCACATGAGATTCTACCTCGCATCTTCAAGGAAACATCGAAGAGCTCGTAAGAGGGCATTGCTGTGTTTCAGCAGGAGTCCGTCTCTATATCCAGTTTTTGATCAAGGCTGAAAAGAAGAGATAAAAGAGTTCTCCTGCGCTACTCAGAGGACCAGCATGTTTCTTCTTACTTGAGAGCTTATCTTATTCTGCATTAACATTATTCAGGATGTCTTCAAGTGTGCAGCAACCTTTGTGTGCGTTTAGATTGCTTCAAAAAAAAAAAAGGCCACACGGTCTCACTTTTGCACTTTCTCTTATAATTAAAACTGAAAAACTGTACTTGCGCAAGCTACTTTGCATCCTCTCTAAACCCTTGTTATCGAGGTTTAAGCCGTTGAAGTAAGGAGTCTGATTTTGATTCATGCAACTCTTTTCAAGCCTTGTGGTATTTGTAAAGATTCGGAGAGTCTTTGTTTTAAGTCTTCTTTAAAGCCTGTTGGTCTTGTTTACCGTACAAAAACTCAAAACAACCATAATGTCTTTGTGTAGGACTTTTCTAAGCCGCTGGGTAGCCTTTTCCATTCAACAAGTAAATAGGTTTTGCCTTTGACCTCTCTCTAAACCGGTGGTCGCTTTCACAGTTCATATCAAGAACAGAGGAGTTACAGAGAAAGCCTCTCATGAATCCTCCTAGGAGAAACAAGACAAGCCACAAATGGCACCAACCGACTCCCAAATACATGGTATCATTCAAGTTGTTGGTCGTTTTGTCCATCCAACAACTTAAAAACCAGTTGATAGGATTTATCTATAAACTTCTTTTGAAGCCGTGGGTAACTGGTATAGCAGCATTTACACTTTGACTAAGACTTTTTTCATTACATCCAATAAGTCCAAAACCAACCCCTAGTCTTCGTCTGTTTTAAGATTCACAGTCTAATTTGTCTAATGACTTTGATAAAGCCGTGGGTAGTAGTAGTAGGTTTGTCTAGATTCAGTCTTAGCCGTGGGTAGTAGTTTTGTCCAAAGTTGCTTCTTCGTCTAGAAGCCCTCTTTAAAGCCGTGCGTAGTGGTAATATTGTCAAGATTTAGTCTTTGTCTAAAGACTTCTGATAAAGTCGTGGGTAGTATTCTTGTTTTATTAGTCGTTTTAAACTCAGTCGTTGTTAGCTACTTTTCAAAAGCCGTGTGTAGCAAGCAAGCAAGTCAAAAGTCTCTGTCTTAAAACTTTTCATAAGCCGTGGGTGGATATTGTCTGAAGACTCTTTATAGACTGTTTCTGAGTTATGGTCTTTATTTAAAAACTTTATAAGCCGTGAGTAACTCACAGTCTTTCTCTAGAGTCTACCGTACTTTGTCGTTTTATACATCAATATATGCATTGCCTTTCTCTGTCTAAAGATGTTCTTGTAAGCCGTTGGTCCTTCTATCAATCCAAAAATTCATTGTCTGTCTAAAGACTGTTTGGTAAGACGTGGGTCGTTTGACCCATCCAAACGTTTCATAGCGAAGCCATGGGTATAATCAGTCTCGGTCTAAAGTCTTTTCTTCAGCCGTTTATTGTTTTCTTAAGCCGTGGGTAACTAAAGTATCGTATACAACCCCCAAACATCCTTTGCTTAGACATGCACTACCACCAACAAAGACAGAGGGTAACTCAAATCATTGTTTAAAGACTTTATAAGTTGTGGGTAACTCGAAGTCATTACAAGCCGAGTGTTCAAAGTCTTTTTTTTTTTTTTTTGATAAGTGTAATTCAAAGTCTTTGTCTAAGGACTTTACGGTGTACCGTTTGTCAGTTTTATCCATCGATATATTCATTGTATTTTATATGTTTAAAGACTTTCTTGTAAGCCGTGGGTCGTTTAATCCATCCAACCATTCATAGTCTCTGTCTCTGTCTATTAACTTTTTTTGGGCAAGCATGTGGGTCGTTTAATCCATCCAACCTTTTTTAGCCGTGGGTCGTTTAATCCATCCCACGTTTCTTAGTCTTTGTCTAAAGACTTTATTTTGGCAAGTCGTGGGTCGTTTTGATCATTCCAACGTTTCTTAGTCCCTCTGTCTGTCGAAAGACTTTATTTGGCAAGCCGTGGGTACAATCACAGTCTCTGTTGTTGTAAACAAAAAAAAAAGTAAAACAAAAGGTAAGAATCGGCAGCAAGCTTTGAAAAATCGTTATCAAAAGGTGAGTTTTGTTGTTGAATCAACAAAACAATAAACCAAAAAAAAAAACTTAACCAGTAAAAGAGAAAAGTAAAAGAGAGCTTAACTGTTTTGTTGGTTGACTCACAGATTCAAATTTATCTTCAGTTGTTATGGCTTCTGAAAGAAAGAAACAAGTGAGAGACAATATTTACTTATACGGTGCAAACAACACTTAGAACTCGAATCTCACAAATAATCGAAAATCACAATCAAACTTTACAAAGAGATCATATACCTCAACGACGGTTTCACCCGCTTCCTTGTAGATATCAACATCACTACAACAAATATAATAAGGAACGATTAAGTAAAATTGAAACCCTAGATCGAAAATCGCAAAGAGGATGACGAAACCCAACCGATCGAATCGCAAACCCTAACCAAGATGAAGAACAAAATAGAAACAAATTCACGATATACAGATCGAAATAAAAGAACTTACTAATCTAAGAATCTCACCAGTTCCCCCGCATGAACAAATCGTCGAAGAAGGGAGAGAGATCCTCTGCTTTTGTTTATGTATCCGTTGCGTCTTTGTTAAGCAATAATTTTCTAACGGATACATTTAACCAACATATATTACGACCAAACCCCCGAAACCGAACCGATTTTAGATCCGTTAGATTCTTTAATCCGGCGGTTGTCAATTTTCCACGTCTCGAGAGTTGTAGCGCCCGGTTTAACTTCACCCTCAACGGTCCAACATATTATATGGGCTTCAATAAATCTCATTTATTCAAAATTTTCAAATGTTTATTTGATCAAGTTATTACAGTTTCAATATATTATTTAATGTTAAATTGTAAATTAAAAAAATAATACTGTTATTTAAATTCTATTTCTTAAAAGTTATGAAAATAATTAATTACAAAGTAATGTATTAATAAATCAAATTCTAATATATTTTCTTAATTTTGTGAAAATCCTTAAAAAAATTAAATCTTTTTGAAATAGAAGAATTATTAAAGATAATATAATGATTACTTTTTTTTAATAACATCTAATTATTACTTTGTTTATAATAATAAATAAATACAGCAAAAAAACTTAAATCAACAGCACCTTCCTTTATTTATCCGATTTAGAAAAGGAAACTTACCAATTTCAAAAAGTTTTCGAAGTGTTACCTTTTCCATGCCTTAAGCGCGTTACTGTCCGTAGTATCAACAAAATTTCATATCTCTGATTCGTCTTGTCGCGAAAGCTAGGGTTTCGTTTCTCTCCTTGTATGGTTGGTTTCGATCGCCTCCCCTCTCTCTCCATCGCTTCTGGGCTCGATTAATCATCTTCACCCCCCCCCCCCAATTAAACTTTTAACTCTCTCACCTTACAGATCTGATAGCTTTTGCCGAGTTTAACCTAATTCTTCACTTCCTAGCCTTGATTCGATTCTCCAGCTTTCCCCCAATTGCTTCCGACGAGATCCGATGGAACCCAAGAGCGACGATCCTGCTGATTTAATCGACGATGCGGACATTGATGGATGCAACGAGAGTGATTCTTCTACCGTTACAAGTCTAGACGATGAGTCAGTAGTTGATGTCTCCGGCCAAAGTCTGGAGCTTTCTCTTCTTCCGGGCAACGCAGACGATTCGGTGGAAGGTCTCTACTTTTTCCGAAACGCCTTCAATCTGATTCCCAGATCGATCGGAGGGCTTGGGAGGTTGAAGAAGCTCAAGTTTTTCAGTAACGAGATCGATCTGTTCCCTCCCGAGCTAGGGAATCTGGTGGATTTGGAGTACCTTCAGGTCAAGATATCGTCGCCGGGCTTCGGCGACGGCTTGGCCTGGGATAAGCTTAAGGGTTTGAAGGAGCTTGAGCTCACTAAAGTCCCCAAACGCTCTTCTTCTGCTTTGACCCTCTTGAGTGAGATCTCTGGTCTCAGGTCCTTGACTAGGCTCTCTGTTTCTCACTTCTCCATTAGGTAACCCCTTCTATGCTCTCTATTGATTCGGTTCTAGCTTCTTGTCTCCTGGGCTTCTCGGCTTGCTCTGCTACATTGCATTGATGGTTTAAGCATGCATTTAGGTTGATGTCTACATTGTTTATTGTTTGATTATGTGAAATTGGGTTCAGGATTTTAATTTTTGTCTCTTCCTCACTTGTTTGCAGGTATCTTCCAGCGGAGATTGGGTGTCTTAAAAGTCTGGAGTATCTAGATCTCTCTTTTAACAAGATCAAGAGTTTGCCTGACGAGATAAGTTATCTGACTTCATTGATGTTCTTGAAGGTTGCTCACAACAGGCTGATTGAGCTACCATCGGTTTTAGCTTTACTACAAAACTTGGAAAGCCTGGACGTATCAAACAACCGGTTAAGAACTCTGGATCCTCTCGATCTAAGCGTAATGCCTAGTCTTCAGATTTTAAATTTACAGGTACTTCTTGTCCTCTCTCTGGTTCTGCACTATATTGCTTTATTATTAGGATATATACTTACTTCAGGAGTTCACCAGATTCTTTGTTCTGACAGAGCTTTCTTGGATTTTTTTTTGTTTGTTTGAAGTACAATAGGCTCCCGAGTAATTGCTGTATACCTGCATGGATGGAATGTAATTTGGGAGGGAACTATGAAGAGATGGGAGTTTATACTTACAGCTCTATAGTTGAAATGGATATGTATGAAGACAACACCATACCTGTTACTCATAAAGGTGAGAGTTTAATATTCATTTCCTTTGTATCGATACTTCTTTGCTTCTGAATTTTATTTGTTATACTCAATTGGTGAATTCTCTGTTTCTTTGTTTGTACGTAGGTGTATGTGGGGGTTCCTTCCAATGGTAGATGCGTCTCAGCTCGAAAATCAGTTATGAGGTGGAAGCGGAAACATCATTACGTCCAAAAGGACCGCTTGAACACCAACAAGAAATGGAAAGGTGAAGTCCCACCTGAGGGATTAAATCTGAAGAAGATGTACAAAGTCAGAGAAACTAGAAAACAGGAGATGAGTGTTTCCGAGAACAGTGACAAAGGTTCAGTTGATATCATCTGCTTGGATGACAATGATAAACTGTTAGACGACGCCGAAATAGAAGATTCTGTCACTACCTCTCAAGATGAAGAGAGCAGTTTGAAAGCTGATTTGGTTTCTGAAAATTCCCAATGTGTGGAAAACCAATCAACGAGCGAAAAAGATAGAAAGGAGTGTTGTGAGATTAAGGCATCTTCTCCCTCTCCAGGAGATGCAGACTATAGTTCTTCTTCAGAGAGAAAGAAACCAAATCACAGTTCGAAGAGATGCTCTGACAAGTACCTGGATAACCCAAAAGGTTCTAAATGCCATAAACCATCTTCAGACATTGCTAATGTGTCTCACAAATACAGCAGCAATTCGTTTTGCAGCACAGAAGATTTTCTTCCTGACGGATTTTTCGATGCTGGACGAGATAGGCCCTTTATGCCTCTTAGTAAGTATGAGGAAGTCTTGCCTCTTGATTCACGTGAAGTCATACTCCTGGACAGGTAATTATATCGACTAGAACTATCATTTATACTTATCCAGATAATAGAAGCTAACTGTGCCTATTCTTTTTCTTATGTTAAGGGCAAAGGATGAAGTTTTGGATGCAATAACTCTCTCTGCTCGAGCCTTGGTAGCTAGAATGAAGATATTGAACTGTCCACCTGCAGATGTAGATCAAGTCTCCGTTAACAACTTGCAGGTCGCATCATATCTTGCTCTTTTTGTGTCCAATCATTTTGGGGGAAGCGACAGAACTGCTATTGTTGAAAGAACCCGGAAGGTTGCACTGTCTGGTACAAACTACCAGAAACCTTTTGTTTGCACCTGTGTGACTGGGAATCAAGACGATTTGGCTGCTCTCAACAAACAAGTTTCTGCAACGACGGTCCAAGATGTCAATTTCTCTGATGTATGTGAAAAATCCTTGCGTTCTATTAAGTCCAAGCGAAACTCTATAGTGGTTCCTCTAGGAAAACTACAGTTTGGCATATGTAGACACAGGGCCTTGCTCATGAAGTTCCTTTGTGATCGTATGGAACCTCTGGTGCCTTGTGAGCTTGTTAGAGGTTATCTAGACTTCACGCCTCATGCCTGGAACATTGTTCCTGTAAAGCGAGGTGACTCATGGGTTCGGATGGTGATCGATGCTTGCCGTCCTCATGACATTAGGGAAGACACAGATCAAGAATATTTATGCCGGTAATAACTTCTCGACTCTCTTATTACCAATGTATGTTGTCTGCTAAGTTTTGTACTAACTAATCCCTCTGTTGTATGTTCTGATTGGTTCAGGTACATTCCTCTTAATCGGCTTAACGAATCCATTTGCAAAAGAGCAAAACTGGAACCAGGATGCTCTTTTCCTTCCCTGTCAACAAGCGAAGGAGAAGAAAGAGCTAATAGTAGTCTTATACGATGCAAGCTAGGCTCCACCGAAGCAGCTGCAAAGGTTTGATTTTTTTTAACCTTTCTAGTCTTTCTCCACTTCATGTTTGAGTGAACTTGCTGAATAGTTTGTTATTCTCTTTCTTCAGATGCGTACATTAGAGGTTTCTGGAGCTTCTTTAGATGACATTAGGACTTTTGAGTATACTTGCTTAGGGGAAGTGCGGATTTTAGGAGCACTGAAACATGATTGTATCGTGGAGTTATATGGACATGAATTATCTTCCAAGTGGATAACCTCGGAAGATGGAAACGAACCTAGACGCATATTGCAATATGCTATTCTGATGGAACACATAGGAGGAGGATCTCTAAAGGTAAGCATTCTTTATATCTTTTACCTTTTTGTTCATTCAATATTTAGAAAGCCTCTGTAACATCTAATGAGAATCTTCTTCTACAGGGTCACATTGAGAAGCTTTCTGAAGCTGGTAAGCATCATGTACCAATGGATCTAGCCTTGTCTATTGCAAGAGATATCTCAGGGGCTTTGATGGAGCTGCATTCGAAGGATATAATCCACCGTGACGTAAAAAGCGAAAACGTTTTGATCGACCTGGACATCCAAAAAGCAAACGGAGAAGAACCTGTTGTGAAGCTTTGTGATTTTGACAGAGCTGTCCCGCTTAGGTCTCACTTGCACGGTTGCTGCATTGCTCATGTGGGAATACATCCTCCTAACATATGCGTTGGTACGCCGCGTTGGATGGCTCCTGAGGTCTACCGAGCAATGCACGAACAAAACTTTTACGGACTTGTAAGTTTCTCTACTATTCTTTTTGTTCTTCTCAATTCTTGTCTTCTCGGTTTATGAGTTTGGTCGTGTTTTTTCTCCTCAGGAAGTGGATATCTGGTCATTCGGGTGCCTAATCTTCGAGCTGTTGACACTACATATCCCATATTTTGATTTATCCGAGCTTCAGATTCAAGAATCTCTACAGAAGGGCAAAAGGCCAAAACTACCAGAAGAGTTGGAGACGCTGGCTTCTGAAACTGAGGAAGAAGAATCAGCCACTAAACTACGTGAAGAGTATGACTTACCCGAATCTGACTTGGACACAATGAGATTTCTTATCGACGTGTTTCACTGCTACACGATGGAGTCTCCTTCAGAACGTCTAAGCGCTGAAGACCTTCATAAAATGATTCTTTCATGGTCAAAGAGCAAATCCCCTACAGGTACTTCCACCTCTTCTCAAAGCTCAAGCCTTTGAAGCTTCAAAGAAAGAGATGATTCAAGACTGGTCTCAGTCTTTTTAAGTTAACGACTCATTAGGTCTAAAGCTTATGGGAATCAGGAACTATAGATGGTATTATTATTTAGTGTAACTTGTTTGTTTCTTCATTTTGTAACCTTCAGTGTATCATTTGATCTGCAGACACCATTGTCTCATCTATATCTTTCATCAGATCTTGAGAACCTAAACAGTAAATTGGTATTGCTTGAAAATCTCTTTTGATCAATGATAACACAAAACATGTTGTCAC
The DNA here is from genome assembly GCF_000801105.2 of Raphanus sativus. Lineage (NCBI taxonomy): Eukaryota > Viridiplantae > Streptophyta > Magnoliopsida > Brassicales > Brassicaceae > Raphanus > Raphanus sativus. The sequence continues at coordinate 21,035,387 of NC_079515.1, forward strand.
AAACATTAGATGAACTATTCAATCTCATAACAACTTTTAATGTAATACAAAACCACAGACTAAGGACAACCTTTTGCCTTGTATCTGTAACAAAAAAGTAATTAGGTTTCAGTTTCCAGATGCTGAAGACCATTATCTACATATGAGATTTACCCATGAGGTAAAAAAAAATTGGCCATGACTTTAATTCAATCTGGTAAACCCTGACAACCTGAGAAACTCTGTTCTTTAGGTTCTTGCTTCTCTGTTAGGTTTCCTCAAGCTTTTGTCTCACACACCAGAGCCTAAGCCCTTGGCTTCTGAACCTTTCATGATCCTTAATCGCTTGCAATTACATTCAAACATCCTGCAACAGGAAACAAAAACCAATAAGACCACTTGATTTTTGTTTTGTGAAGTTCTTTTTGACAGATATACAAAGAAGACTTACTCCCATGGAACATCTCCAATAAGCATCCAATCACCATCTTTGTCTTCATAAGTAGGCACAAAGTCTGACCCTTTATATCCATCTCTCTCAAAATACTCTCCCACGGAGATCTTGAACATGGACTCTAAAGCTTTGAGCAAGTCTGAGTATCCTTTATAACAGCTCAAATCTATTTTCCTCAGGTATGGTGCACCATCCATACTTACTTTCACATAGATTCCTTGACCCTCACGATCAGATTCATTCTTCTTTGTCTGAATGTTGTTCTTCCTGTATGATCTAACTGGTGGCCATCCAACAATCTGAGCCCTGCCAAAAGGAAAAACATTGCCAATAAACCAAAATTTTGTTTCATTGCCAATCAGATTCAGAGATCTTTTGTGTGTGTTTTAAACTTACTTTCTAGGAGGGGATGTGTCTGTTTTCGTCGTTGACGACTCAATCTCATTCTCATCATCAGCTTGTAGTGCTCTCTTATTGCAAGTTACTCTTTCGCTTTGTTCACATACATTGTCTGTTCCTAGTAATCCCAGCCTCAGCTCCGTTTCCTTTAGGTTAACAAACTCATCCATTGTCTCAACAAACTTCTCTGTAACTTCTGAGTTTTCCTTAAGAGTTAGAGGAGAATAAAAGAAAGCTTTTGGGTTGTTTGAGAGGATAGAGAAGTTTATAGTAAAGATGAAGATGAGGCTTCGTGGAAGCTGAGTGTTATAAAGAAGTTAAAGAGGGAACTGTTTTTTTTTTCTTTTTTGAAAAAAGGACAAAGGAAAAAACAGCAGAGCTTATCGGTAGCAGTAACGGCAACTTTGAGGCAAAAGTGTGTCCCATCTACCTGGGGACATGTGTATGATAGACGGTCCAGATCAAATCTTTGAACCTCCACCTCATGTGGTCTGCCAATACTGACTTGTTTGTCACCTCTCTCTGTCTATCTCTGAAAGCTAAAAGTTTGGTCAGATTTCCTCATCTTCTTTACTTCAGTTCTGGTTATAGTCTTATAGATCATCTTAACGAACTCTTTCATTTTGAATTGTGTGTGATTTAGTGTTTAGATTTGATTAGTTTGTTTCAACCATACTTTTCTTTTTGTTAGCTATCAAAGGGATGGAATCCTTGTGTCTTTTCAATAGGACTTTAGATCAAAAGTTTTAACCTTTTTGTGCAAACTCTCGCCTCCAAAATTTGACAAGTACTTGGGCCCTTGAAAAGCTATAGAGCCAACAAGAGAAGTTCTCTCTTTGTCTTTCTTTACAGGGTTTTGTGAAAGCCCACAACTTTTGTCTGTATATAATATAACGATCATGACATGTCACAACCACACACGTAAAATAGTCCAGACAAGGCATCTTCCTTTTGGTTCTACAGCTCAAGGCTTAGTTAATTGTCAGCAACATCATAATGGGGGTTACAGCGTGTCATTTGGCTGTATAGGAGCGCTTCTATTTACGTCTTTGGCATGACATAATCGAAGTGAATCGGATCTAACATATGGTTTAATTTGAGTTTTCTTCCTGCTTGTAACTGAGGTTTTGCATGCATGGTTTCAGTCCTAACCGGTCTTATGAGTTATGAACAGTGATTAATAACTTTATATTCCGATCTATGTAAATATCTAGTTATGTATTATCTTTTGTAAAAAAAAATTGATAAAAATATAAGATTTAGAGATTTTCTTTAGGAACATTACATTTAATGGACTATATATATTGTTTTCTCCGTTTTGAAAATGTCATTTCAATATTTTTGATACAAATCAAGAAAATAATTGAAATGAATTTATATTTTTAATAATTACAACTTTTTTTTTTGAAAAAAAGTTAAACTCTAATCTATTAAAAACACATACCTAATTCACGGATGGGACTTGGGAGGTACAATCCATGCATGGATTCATATCCTCATGGTCACGTGTAGAGCTAACATCTCGCACTAGAGAAGAATTGAACCTTGGCATGGACCAACATGACATTCCTCTTCTAATGGAGACCACTAAACCACTACAACATAGTTAATTACAACTATTTAACTGATCATAGTGTTCATAATAAATACAGTTATCTATAAATGAACAATGTATTTTTAAAAAAATCCACTTGCTAAAATAACTAAAATAATAATCAAGGATCGCAAAATGAAAATCTGAAAAACAAAACGCTTAAAAATAACCATAGTCAGATCATCGTATCGAATGAAGATGAGATGGATGTTATATTTTAGTACTCCTCCTGTTTCAATTTGTAAGTAGTTTTAGATAAAAACACTAGTATCAATAAAACTATTATTTTTTTAAATATATCATTTAATATACAAATTAACCAATTAAATAAAAGCAAACATATTTTTATTGGTTACACAATATACAATCAATGCAAAAATTAAATTGAAATGTTAAAACTATTTAGATTTTGAAACAATTTTTTTAGCTAAAACTACTTATAATATGAGACGGAGGGAATATCAAAACTCTAAAATAAAATAAAAACTCTAAAATGATATTTTTGTGTAGCAAAAAGTAAAATAAAATGATATCTTTTACTTGTTTACTTTTAATGATATAGAACAAGAGTATCCATTACCAAAAAAGATAGCTTCAAAACCTAATTTAGTTATGCTCATTATAGCGGGGTAATGATGATTCGTTGTTAATCGTATTTGCCGACAAAATAATCAAGGCTCCTACATAACATGGCATGGAATATCGCCAACCATCATCGAGACCGTACACCTGTAATGAAATCATATAAGGAATAGAGATGTGGGTCCCATGTAACACGGAATCGTCGGTGATGACTTGCAATTGGATAATATTTTAAGATTAATTAAATGGGCTGGGCCGACGAAAATTGGACTCTTTTTACTTCGACGGCGTTCTGGACCACTTCTGTCTTCTCACTATACTCTCAATAACCTTTTCTATTTTCTTAATTACATAGCAAACTTTATAATTTTTTTATCCACAATTTTTTTTGCCTATTTGATTTGACTCAAACTAGACTCGAATCCTGGGTTTCCTCATTGCTTTCAGGGATCTGTTTAAACCCTTTTCATTATTTAATTAATTTTAATTTTAGTTAGGACCTTTTCAGGGATATGCTATTTTGCCTTCTTTTTTTATGGCCAAGGAAAATTTCTACTCTCTCTCCTTCGTGATAATTTATGTTTTAGAAAAAAAAACTATTTCTTAAAAATTCATATTTTACATCTTCAATATATATAATAATAGTAAATTGTAAATTTTAAAGATATTTATTGCGTTTGCTGAATTTTATTTGGTTAAAAGTTATAAGAAATAGTAAATCACAAAAAATAATATATTTATAATTAAAAATTTACGTGCTTTCTTAAAATATGCGAAAACTCTAAAATATATATTATTTTGGAACAAAGAAAATATTATTAATTAATTTGAATTAACAAAAAAATACTTCTTCTATTTCACAAAAAAATATTACTTGAAGGTTTTCACACATATTAAAGAATCATTTGAAAATAATAGATATTCACATACTAGATATTTTTATTCTATCTAATTAATACACTAATACAATGTGGTTGAAAATGAGCATTTATTTAAAATTTTGCATTGAAAATACAAAACAACATTTTTTTTGAAAGAAGAATAAAACTCTAAAACGACACTTTTTAAAAAGTCATGGAGTAGTAGTTAATCTCCAATTCTCCCTCTATAAATATATATAAAAAAGATAAAAGCATAAAATGTAAAATTACATGTACCTGTATTTTTTTTTTGTCATCACATGTACCTGATTAAAATAATAGTTTTGTATTGTATATTTTTAGGCCATGCTATATAAAACAGAAATGGGAAAAGTAAAGTTAGTATATGAGTCTATATAATCAAGGATTCAAGCTACAAGTTTTGAAAACTAGAACATAATTTATACTTTTTTTTAGCAAACATAATGTATACTCTTTCATATCTTTTTGGTAATAAGTCATCCAAAGGAAAAAAAAAACTTTAGGGCTAGAAGAATATTGTATAGATATTGAAACTGTTTTCCCTATTAATCTTTGGAATTATTGGACAGGGAATAATGTTTACCGGTCAAATGTGATCAATAAAGCGATCCACCAAATCTCTTGTATGATAATTTCATCCCACTATTTACCGAACTTATGGATTTTGCAAATCGTCGTTGATCTCACCGTTAAAGTTTTTGGGATCATCCAACTATCAGATGTTTTTAGATCCCGATACATTTGATTACCCATTTAACGATGATTTTAAGGAATGGTTTAATAAGAGCAAACTATAGTTATATTTTTTTGTTCAAAGCAAACTATAGTTAATATTTTTGAACAAATAAATGTACTCAGTTGCATACCGATGACCTGATGGCCATGTATATACAACATTTGACGTACAACCATTGCAATAGCCGCGGAGTACTGAATAAGAAAATACTGCAAAATTATCTAATACTAATACAATTAGATCGATTTAAATCAGTCAATTAATTTAACTGCTTTTAGGAATTAAGTAATAGACATTCCAAGCAGTGGTTGATTGGTTCGAATGTGATTTTAAAAATTTAGTTGTAGTGAAATTAGCTGTGTAAAGTTATTATTTTAGATTTTTTGCAGAGACTTTTGATCTAGTTAAATTTGTTGTAACTGTAAGTTATAAACTGTAAATATTTTAAAATAAAATATGTGAAATATGTAATGTATATAAAAAATAATTATTTTATCAATTAAATAATTTATATTAATATTTTTATAAATTATCAAAGTTTACTGTTATTTAAAATGTGATATGTAAATAATAATGATGTTATTTAAAATATTTCAATAATTTTAAAAACACCAAAAACTAAATTAAATATTTAAAGATGTTTTAATTATGATTATCTAATTTATTTTATATTATAGATATTTATTTTATTTTACAGATTCTACAACCTATAAAAGAAAGTTTTAGGTTTTATACCTAAAATACTTAAAAAAAAATTTGCTTTATTTTTTTTTTGCTGTAACTTTAAAAATAAAGCTAAAACAAGTTTTGTTAAAATTTATAGAAACTTGAAATAGGTTTTTAACTAATAAAAATAAAGCTACAACGTTATTGGTAAAGTTTAGTTATTTAAAAATAAATAAAACTAAAGTAAGGAGATAAAATCCAACCAATCACCTACACACTGATTATTCCCCACCATTAGGCTATATTGTTAAGAGTTTTGCCCATATATATTATATATAATATCATGAACTGAGTGATTTTCGAATATTTACTTTTTATGATATAATCAAGAAATCATTTTATCTAAATGATTTTTACAAAAGACTAATTATACATGGACTAGAACAATAGAATACATATAATTGATTCTCTACATTTGTATTGACCATGATATAATAATATTACTGATTTCTATTGATGTTGTTGTTTTTTTTTTTTTTTTTTTTTTGTCAACAAACACAGACTCATATAGACTCTGTGAACCAAACTGGTAGCTCCGCATCCAAATGGACGACAAAAGACGCTTGCTTCCTTGCACTACGTGCTAAGCTATCCGCCCTTTTATTTTGTGTCCGTGGTATATGAACGAGCTCTGAACTGGTGAAACTCCTCCTCAAGGCTCTAATATCTTCTAAGTAACTTGCAAAGGCTGGCCATTCTTCTGGTTCCGAAACCATCTTCACCAACTGAGAACAATCCGTTGCAAACGTGACTGAGAATTGTCTTAAATTCCTCATACATTCCATCGCCCAAATTAACGCCTCCATTTCTGAATGTAATGGCGAACTAGTGGCTCTTGTATTCCTTGCACCCATAAGTCCGTCATAACCTTCCAAGGTGCTATACCATCCTTGTCCCGAAAAATTATCCTGCCCTTTCCATGATCCATCTGTGAAACACCATCTACCTGGTATTGTTGGGGTTGTCGCCTGAGATCCTGGAAGATGGCGATCTGTACCCTGAGCGGGAATGACTTGTGCCTCAGCCCATAATAATGCCTCCGTTTCCGCCAATTTTAGTGTATCCATTGGGTCAATATCCATATTACTAAACACTTTATTATTTCTTGCTTTCCATATATACCAAAGGATCCATGCAAACTGATGATCATCCATTGCCGGTTGCATTCTCCAAAATAAATAATCCATATTTGTAAACAAAGCATGTGTTGGAAAACAGGCTGGGTTTGTTGGGATTTTCGACAACGCCCATATCTGAATTGCCGGTGGACACTCGAAGAAAACATGATTTATTGATTCTTCGGGTGCCCCACACCTGTCACAAATAATATCTCCCTTTAGTCCTCGTGCCTTTAGATTCTTTTTTACCGATATACATCCTGAAAGTAATTGCCATAAAAAATGTTTCATCTTCGGTGGACACTTTATTTTCCAGCAAAACGCCTTCAAAGAAGAGATCGAAGGACCATGTACTTGTAGTGTTTTATCTTTATCCGGATAAACCCGTTCAATTTGATAACCAGATTTAACCGTGTACTTTCCATTCATTGTAAAATGCCAACCATCCCTATCATCCAATCTTGATCTGCTCAGTGGCAAACTCTCGATTATTTTTGCATCAAGTGGATCGACCAATGTCATTATAGCCTGAATATTCCAAGTTCTCGATGTTGCATCAATAAGAGCATCCACCGTGAGATCTGGAAAAAGAGAGTGATTATTTTTATTTGCTGGTCTCGGGCGAGTGGATGGAAGCCACGGATCATTCCATACTGAAATAGAAGATCCTGTTCCCACCCTTTTGATTAGTCCTTTGCTAACCAGAGATCTAGCAGAGACAATACTACGCCATCCATAGGACGCCGAGTACGATCTAATTGGTTCCAGGGGGGATGCATTCCGAAAATACCGTCCCTTGAACACTCGGGAGAATAAAGAGTTTGGTTTCTCTAGTAATCTCCATAATTGTTTCCCCAACATAGCCGTGTTAAAATCCGTAAAGTCCTTGAAACCCAAGCCACCCTCCTCTTTAGGGCTACATACTTTGTCCCATGATTGCCAATGCATTCCTCTTGTGTTACCTGAAGGACTCCACCAAAATTGAGCCACTGCACTTGTAAGCTTCTTGATAATCGTTTTCGGAATACGAAAACAGGACATTACATGATTTGGTAAAGCCGTGGCTACTGATTTTATAATAACTTCCTTTCCTCCCTTGGTGAAAAATTTAAACGTCCATCCATTAATCCTATTATTTAAGCGTTCCTGGACAAACCCAAATACCTGTGTTTTTGGTCCACCCAGGTTTTCTGGGATTCCTAAATATGATCCCATACCACCCAGATTTTGTATCCCCAGAACATCCCGAAGTTCCTGTCTCTTAGATTCCTCAATCTTATGTCCAAACTGAATTGACGATTTGTCAAAATTTATCTGCTGTCCTGATACCCCCTCATATTCTTTCAGGATCCGAAGAATAACCTGGCACTCCTCCTTTTGTGCTCGACAAAAAAAGAGACTGTCATCTGCAAACAGCAAATGAGAAATCGGTGGGCAAGCTCTCGCTACCTTTATACCCGTCAATAATTTCCCCCTCTCCGCCTTCTTAATATTTGCCACCAAAGCTTCAGTACACATAATGAACAGATATGGAGATAAGGGATCCCCTTGCCTAAGACCCCGCTGTGGAATAATATGACCTTTTGGTTGTCCATTCAAAAGTACTCTGTACTGTACTGTAGAGATGCAACCCATCATTAAATGGACCCAATGAGGAGCAAAACCTAATTTAGAGAGGAGCGCTTGAATGAAATTCCACTCCACTCTATCATAGGCTTTGCTCATATCCGTTTTAATTGCCATAAACTTTCCCTGGCATGATTTATTTGTCCTCAGACCATGAAACATTTCTTGAGCAATAAGAATATTATCCGAAATCAACCGTCCAGGTACAAAAGCCGATTGAGTTTCCGAAATCAGTGCCGGAAGACACGACTTTAATCTCTGACACAAAACCTTTGATATAATCTTGTACCCAACATTACAGAGGCTGATGGGCCTAAGTTCCGTCATCTTTGTCGGTCTCTCCTTTTTAGGGATCAAACATATATTCGTAATGTTTAATCTTTCATCCAATTCTCCTGTTGTCAAAAAATTATTGACCATGTCCACAATATCCTTCTTAATAATGTGCCAAGAGTGTTGAAAAAAGAGGGCCGTCATTCCATCTGGTCCAGGAGCTTTCTCCGGATGCATCATAAATAAAGCTTGCCGCACTTCCTCTTCCGTTGCCAATCGTATCAGCCGTTCGTTCATCTGTGGCGTAATTGTGGGAACTATCTCTTCTAGAAAAGCATCGAACTCAAATGGAGAACTAGTTTCGAATAATTCTCCAAAATAGTCCACAGCCACCTTCTCCACCCCTTGTTCCTCCACTATCCAATTTCCATTATTATCATAAAGACCGACTATCCTATTACGTGTTCGACGTTGTTTTGTAAGAGCATGAAAGAATGCCGTACTTCGGTCCCCTGCTGTATTCCACATATTTCGACTCTTTTGGTGCCAGTATTCCTCCTCATCTTTATAAGCCTCTTGCAATTTCCGTGAAACTTCTATAATATCCTCCTGTGTCCTATTATCATCCATTTGTACCTCCTCTAATGCCTTTTGCAGTTCTCCAATCTTCTCCTTTCCATAGGGTGGATTATTCTTCCGCCATGTAGAAATTTCATGTCTACAGTTGGTTATTTTTGATACAAAATCCTCGCTCCCAGCCTGATCCGGGTTTCCCCCTGCCCTTGCCCGCCAGCCCCTCTCAATTGTATCTAGTAATCCTTCCTGACCAAGCCATCTTTTATCAAACCTAAACTGGCCCCTACTCTTTTTAAATTTGTTATCCATATAAGCCACCACCGGCCGGTGATCAGACCCCACCAGTCGTAAATATTCTGTATATGAGCACGGGAATAGGGTATGCCAATCCTCATTCGCTAGTGCTCTGTCTAAACGACATCTGACCATCTTTTTATTTCTCCTCCCTTGCCAAGATAATTTATTACCTCTTGCTGGGAATTCCAGTAACCCGGTATTCCTAATCATATTATTAAATGGAACGAAAGATTCTGCACTCCGTAGATTGCCCCCGTCCTTCTCATGATTTCCGGTTATTTCATTTAAATCCCCAATAATAAACCACGGTTCCGATCTTGCCAACCCATATCTAGTCAATCTCTCCCATACTTGCTCTCTCAGTTTTTGTACCGGCTCTCCGTATACAAAAGTCATAAAGACTCTTTTCCCCAGAATTACTGCTTCCACATCTATCATTCGATTACTCGAATATAATATTTTAATTTGATGCTCATTGTTATAATAGAGAGCTAACCCACCACTCTTTCCAATAGGATCCACCGTAACCAAATTATCATATCCGAAATGGGATTGAAAACCCTGAAGAAAAGCAAAATCTTTTTTTGTTTCTGAGAGGAACAGAAAATCTGGTTTATGAATTTGCCATATTTCCCGAAGATAACTGATTGTCCATTTACTCCCTGCACCTCTACAATTCCAGCTTAACACTTTCATTAATTTTGATTTTGTTTGGCTCAATCGAGCTTATCATTAGGTATAAGGAGACCCTGTTACATTCAACCCTGCACATCCATGTAAAAAGACATAACCTTCCGTAGAACCTGATTTCAAATAAATTCTCAAAACTAATGTTCCAACACGTTTTTGTAAATCCAACCCCTTTCCAAAAATCCAATATTTGAATACCATCATATGTGTTTGTGCAGGTCCACCTAAAATAAACGAGCCTTGCAGGAAGGCAAATATTTCCAGCATCTACTAAAACCCACACAAGAATTCCTATGGCCTTTAGAAACCAAATAGCATCCCCCTTTCTCCCCATATATATTTTCCTCCATGCCTGCCGTACCTTTTTAATGGTACCGGTTTCCGTTGCCCCCATCCATGTAATCTTGATTAGTACTGGGTTTAAGGAGACCCAGCACCACTCTCTGCTTGCAAACTGATGCCAAAACTGTACCAACCATAACTTATATCCTGAATGGAATACTCTCTTCCACCTTGCATACCTAAGCAAAATACAGCGAACCTGATACAATTGCTTTCCAATCCGTAAGTCTAACCAACCCGACCAACGCCAAGAAAAAAGTAAACCAGTTTTATTTCTTTCATTGCAACATAAACGGGATACACCCGAAGCCCACAAGTAGAGCCAAAAGAGAACATAAACAAAGAAACAACCATTGAAAGCACCATTGCTCATAGAGCTTATTAAACAACAAATAAGAAAGAAGCCAAACAAGCAAGCCATAACCTGCAGGCAACAAGAGATATCATAGGATGTATCTATCATTTAAAGCTTTGAGTTCCTTCTTTCGGGTTTGAAGTACCCTTCCCATCCGTTCTTTTATTACCACCTCCATTACGGGGACCAGTCTTTGCCGCAACCCGTTTGCGTGGAGAGAGCAGAGCTGTAACATTTCTCATCTTGGAGCTTCCCATCGCTCCCCCCGGTTGTTTGAACAGACGCTTACGTGTACCTTCCGTTTTTTCCACCTCTAAATATGCAAGTCCCTCTTCCTCTCTGTTGCCTTGCGGAACGACAGTATCAAGCTCCGCTTCCAAAGCCCCCGAGTCCTCTTCCTGTTCCTTGCTATCCTCCTCCAGAAAACTCTCCGAGAATTCCTGATCATCAAACTCAGCATCCATATCAATTCCATGTTCAAGTAAACTAGCCTTAATCTCATCCATATCCATCACATGATCATCAGTCACCTCTTCTGATTCCTCTACCATTTCTCTAACCGTTTGTAGGCCCTTAGCCACATCTACTGGGTTCGAAAGTACCTCATTTCCCTCTGCCTGTGTATTAGAAAGAGCATCCTGGAACTCTTGGGACGGTGTGTTCTGCGCCAACCTGCGCTGTGGAGAGACTGCATCCAACTTGATCTCCCCTTCTTCCGGTCCGTCATCTGGAGCCACGGTTGTAGTAATCTTACCATTGCTCACTCCACCTCGTTCTCCCTGGTCCCTTCCCCTCTGCTCCTCATCGCGAGAGTGCTTTTGACGAGAACCTTCGCTACTGCCCTGATAAGGTCCCCTCTTATTGTAGCCTGACCTATTGCCCTTCTCCGCTACCTTAACCCATTGCCCCTCTTTATCATCATGCATTTTCCCTTTCCCCTTCCCATACTGATCCCGATTCTCCCTCCCCTTATACTGTGAACTCCCATTGCCATTGAGGACGACTCCCTTATAGCTCCGAGCCCGGTCTTCATGCTTCTCCCCATCGTGTCTCCCTCCCACTCCATCCCTGATATCTCTTTTCCTCTCAGGACTCTTCTTGCGCAACAAGCAATTCTCCTCTTTGTGGTTAAGGCTGCCACACTCCTGACAAAAACCAAAAAGCTTCTCATAGCGGAGAGAAACCGAAAGTTCCACCCTGTCGTAGAACTCCCCTCCTTTGAACTCCATACTTGTTTCGAAGCAGAGCTCTTTGAGGCTATCTACCACCACCTGTACCCTCCCATTCTCCACATCAACACCAATTGTCTTGCCTACAGCATCCCCAAGACTCTCCAACGTGGGAGCTGTACGAAGTTCCATTGGAACCCCCACAGGTCTTATCCAAAATGGTATCTCCGAGGGAAAGCTTTGAGCCTTCATAGGTTGCCAACGAGCCAACGCTAGCATCCAGTAATCAAAATGGTAAGGTTGATTCATCAACACCACATTCATATCTTCCTCTCTTTCGAACACAAATTGGAACCTGCCAAAACCCAAGTCTGAACCGCTCACCCTGTTTTCCAAATGCCATATCTTTGGCAGGTTCTGAAACAGAGCCTTCATGTCCTGCTCTGGTGGATTCAGACACCTTCCAATAAGGGTCTTTGAGAAGCTCTTGATGAGAGCCGAATTGTCGAAATGAGGTACCGAAATCTTCAACCTCTTCCGAGTCCCTTCACCATTTGAACCAATCCCAGAAGACCCAACCAAATGACCCTGCGTCATTAGAAACCCAGTAAGAACAATGAGGAAACTTTTTGTTTTCTTTGCGTAAAAGAATAAAGGGTATGAACTGATAGCAATTGTGAAACAAGAGCTCCTTTTATATTGAAACCCAATGCCCATCTCCCCCCACCAAAGTTTACGCCCATGTAGCCAATCAATCTCCACCATATCCATAATTATGTTCGCCATATCATAATTAAGCCCCAAATCACACCAAAATCCCCACTCAAAACTTTTATCTGATACTTGACAACTCGTCTTTTTCCTTAAACCAACCTTCCCATTACAAAAGAAGAGCAAAAGGTCCGACATACCTTTACTACTAATCGATTGTGTCTTTATGTTGGCCCAAATCAAAATCTTTGTCCCCTTAATAGCCGATCTCCTTGTGATCTCCCCGATCCCTCTTTCCTTAAGAGAATTGAATCCCCACGAATCCGATTTATCCCCCCGATTCCTGTTGACCGCAACACCTTCCAAATTCCCCGTCAGAATGAACCCCTCCGTCGCCCCGATTCCCGGATCCCATCCGGTCACACCCTCCGTAACCATCAAACTTCGAAACCCACGAACCCTAGTTCGCCCTTTTCATCGCCTTTTTGAGAGAGAAAATTATTTAGAATTCAGAAAAATGTTTGGTTTGTCTATTGATGTTGTTGTTATATCCTTTAAACTGGAATATATATATGATTTATCATCTAAATTATATGATGAATTTACCATGATATTATATAACCAATTGGTTTACATTAGTGTTGTAGCTGTATCATTGTCTAAATTCGAAGACTGAAATTTTATTATATATATCTTTGTTCTTTTTTTTCTATGCATTATCTATTGATAATAAATTTAATAACTAAGTGGATTTTCATGTATTCATTAAAAGTGTAAACACAGTAAAAATTAAGCACGGGCATTCGGAGTCACAATCGGGTTTCATTTTTTTTTATTTATCAAAATCAGCTCAATTCGGATTATTTGAAATTTTTGTCCGGGACCGGTTCAGGTTCTATCGGGTTCGGGTTGGGGTTAGTAAATCTTCAAAGAACCGGTACAACCCAATGTACTTTCGGGTTCGGATCCCAATAGGTTATTCGATTTAAAAATATCTGATTTGTATCTACTTTATAACCAAAACATAAGTAAAATTGGTTTGTTTTGGTTTCAAATACCTAATTTGTACCTTTTTATAACTAAAACATAAGTAAAATCGATTTAAAAATAAGAAATGAACATCAACCATGACCATTCAAAATCAAACAAAAAAAAAACATATTTTTGATAAAAATAAAACCAAATAAATGAAATCATAAAACGAAAACCACGACCTCATGAAATGAGAAAATTATTTAATGAAAACAAAATCTAAATCTAAATATTTTAAAATTCAACAACCACATTTAACCATCAACCTTCATGTACTAGAACCACCAACATTTACGTAATAGATAAGTATTTTAGATGTTCAATATATATCAATGTATCTTGAATACATATTAGAAATTGATATCATGTTTGGTATACGATCTTTCTGAAGTTTTGAATGTTTCGGGTTCTATTGGATATCTATTTAGATTCAGATTCGGTTCGGATAATACCCATAACCCGAAATACCAAAAAACAAGATCCATTCGGTATTTATGTCGGGTTCGGATCGATTCAGATTCATTTTTTATCGGATCGGGTGCAGTTCAAATTTTCGGGTTCGGTTTATTTTCCCAGCCCTAGTAGAAATTATGTTCAGGGGTGTTCTCAACAAATTATGTTTGTATTTACAATCTCAGAAGATTGTTTGGTTACAAAAAAATGTTGTGTTTTCTTTAAATGCAAACATAATAAATAATGATTAACTGACAAAACTCACTAGTTCTACAACCAATTGATTATCCTGGTACCATATACACATATTTAAATTAATTAGCAAAAAAACACTAGTTTTACAACCAATTGATTAATTATTTTAACCGATATATGCATAAGACTCATGGTAAATGATTTATTGTGTCTTTAGAACACACACAAAAAAATTGCTGGTGTTGACTGTTGAGAAAAGTATTGACGTAAACTAAGTTGTTTTGAGTCTCAGAAGTGTTGTAGTTTTCACAAGAAATAACAAAATACAGTTTAGTCAATGTGAGCTTATTGTTTGGTTTTGTCGTTTTAACTGCATGCATGCATGTCATTTGGCTGCACTCTTTAAATGTGAGATGTATATTCCAACAACCAATTTAAATGAGAAAACTTAAGAAAAAAATAATAAAGGGGAAAGAAAAAATAAATGAAAATTATGAAAAATTGGTACCCCTAAATAAAATTGGCATTTCTACGATCATTTCTAATATATTTTACTATTTCCACCTCTAAAATAAATAGTCTCTATAATAAAATTGAAATATACTACAATGTATTTTTAATAGTATTCTCTATATATAGAATAAAAAATAGAGAAATGCTATTTTTTTTATATATAAAAGAAAAAATAGAGATATCTATTATAGTTATGGTTTTTTTAGAGCATCTCCAACCCCACTCTATTTTTTTTTTTTGTAAAAATCCCACTCTATTTTTCACTCTAAAATAGAGTTTAGAGTAAAAAATGCTCCAATGGTACTCTATTTCTCACTTATAATAGAGTGAAAAATAGGTTTACTCCAAATATAGAGTAAATTATTTTTTCTTTGTTCATCACTCTATTTTATACTCTAAAATAGAGTACTATTGGAGCAAACTCCATCTTTATTATAGAGTCACTCTATTTTAAAGTAAAAAATAGAGTGAATCCTTGGAGATGCTCTTATATCCATACGAAAGTACACATGGTGCTCACACAATCGTATCGTGCAAGTTAACATGCAGCACACACAAATATATATATATATATATATATATATATATATATATATATATATACTTTTGATAGCAAGTCATTAATTTCTACATGAAGCATATATATAACATTCAAGCTTAATATTAATACTTAATGTATATTAATAGAAAAATGAAATAACCAACGCAAGTTGGCCTAGTGGTGATTACTTGAAGGAGCTTCGGCCCCAATACGAGAAACCATCTGGATTCGATTCGTGTTGGCCACCTGCCTTGTGGAGTTACTGTCCGCAAGTATCCGGATTGCAGACCTCCAGGGGATTAGTCGGTTGACAGTCGGAAAAGCATGTGCGGATTACGGGCCCTCGGGCAAACGGAAACCACGTATCGGATTACGGGTTGCCGGATATCCCTGGTTTAAAAAAAATAATAGAAAACTGAAATGAAAACAAAATAGTTAATCTAGATTACACATCAAAGGTGGTCACCAACAATCTTGAACAAAAAGGGTGGTCTCGTATATTCTTGTGATTATTGATATAGAAATTTGGTTGCATGCACTGGTCCAATCTCATTAAAGTTTCGCATAGAGTCCAATTATATGTGCGGGCAATTTTTTAGTCTAGTCATGTACGTTCAGTCGAGAATTTATATTATTCACTACTGGTTTACGGTTATCAGGTGAATTCCATAATCCGTGTATATATTCCGATAAAGTAGATACACATTAATGAATAATCACGACAAAATGATGTGATATATAAGACAAACGTGACCCCAAAAAATATACAAAACATTGGGGGGGTTTCTTGATTTGAAAACTGAGGAGAGTTTTTTGGAATACAAAAAAAAAAGGAGAGAAAGAGGTAAAAGAGAGGGATGTAGACAAATCAAGGAAACAGAAGTAGGGTTTAAGATGTTTTTGCCTCTGAATTTTGTTGGATGTAACTTGTCCCTCAGCATCTCCATGTTTTTCTGCTTCTCACTAATTTAAATTTTCGTTTTGGAATTTATGCAGATGTTATTGTACTGTCTACTCTTTTGGATTTCGATGTCGCTCATGTGCCCTCTCAATTCCCGTAGGGTGATTTTTCTTTTTCCGGTTCAAAACCCTTACGACTATATACGTTACGGCTAGTACGTGTCATCTGAAAGTGTACCGTATTCAAATTTACGTCCAACTGAAATATAGACGATATTATCGTAATTTTCTTTAATGAATTTAAATTTATTCAGCTAAAAAAACTTTTTACATCTAGTGCTTTCTGTTTTAAGAATTAAAGAATCAAAACTGAAAAACTTCTATCTATGGTGTGCAGTGTGCTTCGTGTACTATTAAATAACAATTAAGGCTCAGCAAAAAAAATTGGATCTAAAGAAACGAATCAAATACGATTCAAAAAAGTTCAATCTCTCTTGAATCAAAACTGGTAAAAATATCCAAACGCATCCAGAATTTTAGTTTCTCAAAATTTGGATCTAAATTCGATCTAAAAGAAAATATTTCGGATACCTAAGATAATTGAATCACAATAATATATTTAAATATATTAATTATATTTAGATATATTTAAAAAAAATTTCTGAATTATCCAAAATACATTTAAAAAAAATAAAAGTAAACATAAAAAATACTCAAAACACTAGAAATACCTTAAATATCTACAGGTTCTCCATCCAAATATTTAAACTGAATTAACTTTCATGAAAGTTTTAGATTTTTAACATATATTGTTCAAATTTATATACTGTACACAATTTTTTTTTTTTTTAGATTTAGGGTACACTGAAATATTAATTTTATATAATATAAGTGGATATCCGAACTTGAACGGAAACTGCAAAAATCTAAACTAAATCTGAATCGAAATTTATAAATACTCAAATAGACTTAACTATATAACCATAAAAATTTGAAACTCGAATAGACCAAAACCATACATGTACTCAGATGCCCACCTCTATCATACATATAAGTACATCACTTATAAGTAAAACAACCACTTATAAGTCTAAGGTCGATTATATATCACCTAATTTAATATCAATTATATGAGGTTAATGTTAAAAAGAAAAGTGATATGCTCCTTAAAATATTGGAGCTACATTGTTTTAAGAAAATGTTTTTTTTGTTTTATTATATTCTCATGATAAAGCATTGATGTTATAAGTGAAGAAATAAACAATAACTTTCTGAAGGCCAGTTTCAAAAAAGAAAACAATAACTTTTTTTTGACAAAAAATAACTTTTTTGACAAAAATAACTTTTTTGACAAAAAATAACTTTCATCGTTTATACATTTAACATTTATATTCTTCATACTAAATGGATATGGTCAATAGCCATCACATCATCTTCATTATCGTGTATCAAATGATCACAAACATGCCTCTCAATATCTCAAAGCACCTCCAACGCAGGCTCATAACAAGTCCTTAACCCAAATCCTTAAGGTAAAAGGATTAAAAAAATATTAAAAAAATTTGTGTACCTGAGAATTGATCCTTAATTAAGAGGATTATGAGACTGATCCTTAGTGCGCTGGCATGACGCTATTGGTTCTAGAGTTCCTTGTCTCTTTCTTCCTCTCGTTGAATTTTTCTCAGAAATTTGGTTTGATCGACGAAGAGAGAAAAAAATGGGGCAACAGCAATCGAAAGAGGAATTGCTGTTTCAGCAAGTGAGATACGGTAAGGCTGAAGGGATCGATCTCTTCGTCGCGAAGGAGCTGACCTCGAGGTTCAATTTCTTTGTTCAATTTTCCTCCTAAATTAGGGTTTTTTTTTTCTTTTTCGTATAATTTTGTGTGTGATTTGGGATTGTAGTGGATGGATAGAGAAGCTAAAACGCCTTTGATAATGGCTTGCATGAACTCCGAGCTTTACGATCCAAGACTTTGATCGAGTTGGGTGCTACTGTTAATGCTTATCGTCCTGGTACGACTTGAATCAAATGTGAGTTTAGTTGTTGCGTCTTTGTCTTATATGACTTAATTTTGATGTTTGGTAGCAAATCCACTTGTTCTCAATGATGATTGTCGAATATGCTTTCTTCTTCTCTTTCGTTTATTCCTTTCTTCCTTCACAGATAATTGGGATATTGCTATTGGGTTCACTTTCCATCACCAGAGCTGATTGTTACTCTGAATTTGATGATTCCTTTTTGCAGTGATTAAGCAGAGTCTCTCTGTCTTTAGCATGCGCTATACCAAAATCTAGTTCTTGAAATGTTGATAACCGGGTTGAGAAGACTCTTTCTACTACTCTCTGATTAACTGAACTGAACGAGGAGAGGCGGAGCTTGAAAGCTGAGGCAGCTAAGGTTAGAGCTGAGGCACGCAAGATATTCCAGGAAGAGTTAAGGAAAACGCTGGTAACGTTCCTTCAACTTTCTTCTTCACATGAGACTCTGTCTAGTGGAAAACCATGATGGGTCTTTGAACAAGTAGTTAGTATAGTCTGTGAGATTTAAAAGTTTAAAAAACATTTGGCCTCCTACCTGTTGATCAAACATAAGACACTTTTTTAGTTATTAGATTTTGCATTTGTTTGTGCTGGAGAGTAGAGAAGACACACACACACACTCTTGCGTCTTGCCTAATGGGGTTTTCATTTAATTCATTTAATGTACTCGGTGGCTGTAAAGTTGATACTCTCAGGTACTAGTCTGAGTTCATTCCTACTGTCTTTTGGTACTACTAGACTGGTAGCAGTATGGTCTAGTGTGTTTTTCTTCTTCTTGTAAGTTGTAAAACGATTTTAAGAAAGTGATTTGAGTGATAGAGCGAACGGTTTTGTGTTTATAAAGTTGCAGATGAATGAAAGGGAGGAAAAGCTGGAATATTTGAGAATGAAGGGACAAAAAAGGGAAGATGAGAAGAAAGCGAGGAAGAAGCTGGTGCATGAGCAGAGTTCATTGTGGATCGAGCCTTAAGAAATTGAGAAGGGAGGCCCTGCTTGACTCCACTTCTCTCTGCTGAAAGAGACTACTCCTCTTCTTCAAATTGAGAGAAATCAAAGACGTTTTTAGTCTTTTTGCATTTGGTAGATAAGTTCAAAACATATGCATTTCACATTATAATTTTTTAACTCAATGCAATTGACAATATTGTTTCACTTCTAAACATATGCATTTCACACTATAATTTTTTTTTCCTAAGGATTCCTAAATGGAGTACACCATTGGACTGATTTTTTGGATTATAATTCTTAACTCTTCAAAAAAGAAAAAAAAATTATTAAAGTAAAGCCTAAGGACTCCAATGGTAGTCTCACCATTGGAGATGCTCTGATACTCTGCTTCTTTCATAAGAAAAAAAAGGATTTCGTCCACGAAAGATAGATGATGTATATCATCCATCATACCTTCAAGTGAATCAGACTATGATCGTAAATAAGAAAACGTGGCTTTCCTATCAACTAATTGCGCCACACAAAATATTCTATATTCAAGTACAAATTATATATTATGTACGTATAATGTCTTTTAACAATCGATTTAATATGTAAAACTGGGACATATATAAAAAAATTTCGATAACCACCAGACTGTTGTTGTTCGCTACAAACTGAAAAGTGACTTTAGTTATATACATTATTATTCTAAAATTACCACGAGTAACGGAGCGTTTATATGTGTCTAGATACACATTTCGTTCTATATATATGTGGTTTTTTTTTTGAGAAAATATATATATGTGGGTTTTAACAAATAAGTTAATGAGATGCATTGTATACTTTATTTTGTGTTGGTGGAATGAGAATATTTATATACAAGAGGGCTGCACTTTTATTGTGGGATGTATAATTGAATCATGTGGGTGTGATATGCATAATTGGAAGGTTCCGGCAAAGAATCTTACGGCGAAAATCAAACAAAAACTATATAGTTAAATATATTATAGTTGGAAGTCAAAAAGCATAATATATTTATATTAATTAAGAACACTCTGATATGTATATATCTCTAATTCTCTACTGATACACTCTGATATGAGATGTGTGCAACCTCGCCACCTAAATGGCTAACCCTTTTAGTCTTTTACTACACTCATATCGTTATAAAACGATCGACATATTGACCAAAAAAAGAACTACATTACAACTGGAACTATATGGAAATATATATATATATGATGTTATTTTGGAATATATATATATATATATATGATGATGTTGGAAGAATATAATGGGAATTTCCCCCACGTCGAACATAACATATAGACAATTTTTCAATATTTATTGGTTTAAAGACCATATATTGTTTTTTTTTTGATAAAATATATTGTTTTTAGAACAAGACCAAACATATTGTTTTTAAGATCATATGTATATATATGCAGGATTGTTATTTATGTTCGTGCGCAAGAAAAGCATTTGTGTTACTTCATCATAAAGTTACAACAAATTTGAAAAGTAACTTTGTGTGCATCAAATGAGTTTAGTTTTGACAAAAATAAAAAAATGCGGAGAATTTAAAATTGCAGAAATGTTAAGAGCACCGTTAACGCGAGAAATCCATTAGGTTTCTTTAAAAAAAAATTGGGTTTAAAAAAATTAAAAAAATTAAAAAATGTACCAATTACGGATCGTCATGTGTCGTGGAGCCCGTGAAATAGTGAAAGAAACGGAGAGAACAAGCTTCACTGTTCGCAATTTTCTTCTTTTTTTCTTTCTTCTGGTGGACTATTCCTCTCTTAAAAACCCCTTTAGACCCTACAATAAAGATGTTCTAAGAAGATACAATTCCACGACAGAATATCTTCAGACTTATTATCATCCCTTAAGACTTAAAAATATATAAGAATTATCTGATAAATATCATAAAATGGAATATAGGTTAATTTTTTAACATCATAACTTTATTTTATTTTAAGAAAGTAAGCCTAGAAAGAAAAATTAAAGCAATGCAATAATATACAACTACAAAATAAATCCCAAGAAAGATTCAACAACAGTAATTAAGTAATAGCTAGTAGCGATTAGTGTAAAATCGAATAAAATCACTCCATCGAAGGATTCACATTCATCCACGTGTCAAAGGCTCATTTATCCAAAGATCTCTTAAATACGACATACACATGCAGCTACCACCTAGAGAGAGAGATATAATAGAGACTCATCACATTTTGTATTATTTGTGAGTTTTTATAAAAATCAATTTTCCATCTTCCTCATCACCTTCCCAAGAAGAAGAACATTAAGAAGAAGAGAGGTTGACAATGATGGGCACTGTCGAGCTGAATCTGAGAGAGACTGAGCTGTGTCTTGGTCTTCCCGGCGGAGAAACGGTGGCTCCGGTGACTGGAACCAAGAGAGGGTTCTCGGAGACGGTTGATTTGAAGCTGAATCTGAACAATGAACCTGAAAGCAAGGAAGGATCTAAGACTCATGACGTCGCGACTTCTGTTTCCAAGGAAAAGAGTTCATCGCCCAAAGATCCCGCCAAGCCTCCTGCCAAGTAATTTGACTATGTTCCTCTTTTCTATTTATTTTCCGATCTTCCCTTAAGTTTATTTTCTTATCTCGTAGAGCACCCTGATGGGGGTTCTCTCCTAAATTTTCTTAATATACATATGTGTGTATGTTGTGTTCTGAAAAAAAAAAACATATGTGTGTATGTATACTAAGAAACTTTAGGAGGGACCGGAATCCCATTGGAGGTGTTCTTATGCGGAAAATTAAATTTGATGGACCTCCAAAATATTATTTCTAGCGATAACTATGCTTTGTATTGAACCTCACTAAGACGTACTTCCTCCGTACCATTTTAAGTGATGTTTAAGCATTTTTATTTTGTTTCATAATAAATGGTGTTCTCACATTTCTAGATAGAATTTAATATCAATTGAAATTTGCAACCAATTACAAAATACTACATGTTTTTTTTATTGGTCAGACTGATTTTATTTAATACAATTTTATGTAACCAAGATAAATTGCATAGAAATTTGTATTTTCTTAATCTTTGTGTAAAAATCTTAAACATCACTTAAAATGGTACAGAGGGAGTATAAAAGTTTGAGCAAACAACATAAACTTCTTATTAAAATTGTAGCTAAACCAGTTTTTTAAAGAGACCCAAATTGTCTTTTTTTTTTGTCAACTCAAATTGTCTAATTAATATGTCTGTAAGGTTTCTTTTTCTTACACCGTTGAAAGTCCGCGGGAACAAAAAAAAAATGATACAATTCTATCACCAGTTAAACCATATATAGTCTCATGCAAGTATGACATATTTGGAACATAACGTAAGAATTGATTTACTATTAGCTAGCTACACTTTTTATAAACATGTTCCCATACAAAGCTTGTATAGTATAACTGTTTTCCAATTTTCTATATATATAATTTTGTAGGGCACAAGTTGTGGGATGGCCACCTGTGAGGTCATACCGGAAGAACGTGTTGGGTTCGTGCCAAAAATCAAGCGGTGGCACGGAGACAGCTGCGTTTGTGAAGGTGTCGATGGACGGAGCACCGTACTTGAGGAAAGTCGACTTGAAGATGTATAAGAGCTACGAAGAACTCTCTAATGCTTTGTCCAACATGTTCAGCTCTTTTACCATGGGTACGTTGTATAGTTATAGTCTTACTAGATATACGATTCCATGCATATCTATCAATCGGGCTTTTGATACTTGTTAGTTGTACTTGTTAATTACAATATTAGTTAAAGGACAGGGATGTTTAGTTATTTATAATGTTCACGATATCTAAATCCAGCAGACAATTTTTTCAAATGTTACTTAATGGTTGGTAATAGTTTCGAAAATGTGTAAACTGTCTACCAAAAATCCATATGTTGTAAGTTAATTTCACACAAATATATATGGTTTTTATTCTTTTGATAAAAAGATATATTTTATATGTTGCATCATGATAAATGCCAAGTTAAAAGTTAGGAATACAAGTTCTTACCTAGGGTCCAAACAAATCAACTAATTAAAGGCTATAGACTTGTATACATATGTAGCTAAAATTTATGCATTATATTTTAATGTGAAGGTATAAATAATAATATTGTTGAGATAAAATGAAGGAAAATATGGAGGAGAAGAAGGAATGATAGACTTCATGAATGAGAGAAACATGGCTATAGTGAATACTTGGGACTATGTTCCCTCTTATGAAGACAAAGACGGTGACTGGATGCTCGTCGGCGACGTCCCTTGGCCGTACGTCTTCTTCTTCCTTTTTTTTTTTTTTTTTTGGTAAAATGTTAAATAGTCTTCTTCTTCCTTATTAATTATCATCTTAATTTAATTAGAGCTTAATTTATTAATGATCATTTCCTTTTCATAAACATGTTATTTTATTAGAATGTTCGTTGATACATGCAAGCGTTTACGTCTCATGAAAGGATCTGACGCCATTGGTCTCGGTAAGAATTTTATACCAATGATATTATTTTATATTTGCGCTTAGTATGTCATAGTAACTGTAAAACATGGCATAACATAACCAATATGCAAATTTCTGGTTGCTTAATAACTGTAAAACATTTCAGCTCCGAGAGCAATGGAGAAGTGCAAGAGCAAAGCTTGAAGTTAAGAGACTTAAGTGGTAATGATCATATATTTTGTTAACACAATGATGAGTGTTAATTGTGTGTGTTTTTACAATGAAAAACATTATTCAATATCTACTCTTTTTAATTGTCTGTTTTGATCTGAATTATATGTGGTATATAGATACATTTTAAATGCTATTATGTGTAATGGACTTATTAAGTTAAATATGTGAGACGTTTGTAACTTCCTTTTTGTGTTTGCCTTTCTTTATGATTTTTGCTACAAATGTGTATATGAGTAGGACATTGCCCAATTTTCTTATGAAAATGACACATTTTTGATTGACTGAGTTGATTCTTCTATCGGTCGTACATCTTGAAGCTGAAAATCATATAGCCTGGAATAAAACTTATCCAAACATAGTTTCGAAGCTTAATATATCAGAATGACAACATACTAACATACATGTACATGTTATATTATATCGAATGTAATAATGAAATCGGAAATTATTCACTTTGTTAACTGGTATATTGATTTGTTGGCGGTACTCAAAGCTATGATTAGCTTTGGTTGGAGGAAATAAAAAAGATAAATAGGAGGACCCATGCGAAAGAGAGGGAGCAATGCCATGTGCATCTTCCTGGGTCTCTTTCTACATTTTATCATCTTTGTTTATCTAGCATTTAGTTTGTTTCTGAAAGTTACATAACAATGATATGTAACATGTACATAATTTTTATCTTTTAATGGTAACTTTCAGAAATTTAGTTTGTTTCTGAAAGTTATATTTTATAATCCCATTAAAAGATAAAAAATGTACATGTAACTTTCAGAAACAAACTAAATGCTAAGATACAGTTATGTCGTATACATGATCCATGGTAGGTTTTCGATTTAAAAAATTAAAACATCCAAATAAAAGTAAATTTTGAAGTTGGTTACTATTATAATGGAGCTATCAAATGTCTCTCAAGTCTCAACACTGATTAGCTTTATTAATTTGATGTTCAACGTTTAAAACTACGAAGAATGTCATAATCACAATTATTATAATAAGAAAAATGAGAACCTAAATATTGATAATTGAGGAAGCACGTGAAGAAAATGTTGAATCCCAAACGAACAAATCAAAGTTTCATGAATGTATTGCTTCAACGTACATGCATGCATATATATATTTATATATATAGAGAAAATGTCTAACAATGTATGTGTAAACACAAACATTTGTACAACTAATTACGTTGAAATGTTTTGAAAATGAGTATTTAAATAATTATATCAACTTCTTGGATCAGGCAGTAGCATGTTCGATGTTCGATGGGGTCAATAATTAATTTGACAAG
This sequence comes from Raphanus sativus, assembly GCF_000801105.2. Lineage (NCBI taxonomy): Eukaryota > Viridiplantae > Streptophyta > Magnoliopsida > Brassicales > Brassicaceae > Raphanus > Raphanus sativus. The sequence goes on from NC_079515.1 coordinate 21,060,490, forward strand.
TTGATTCTCTAGAGGGTTCTTGAGCTAACTCATAGTATCGCTTATACATTATTTGAGGAAACCCAAACAGCTAATGAAAAAGAAAAAAAAACATTGGCTAAGGAATTAAGTGGTTAAGTACTGTAAAATAACTCATTCTGAATTAGAGAACACGAGCTATTAAAGTTTTTCCAACACAATTTTGATTATAATTAGCTACTAGCCTACTACTGATATCTTAGATGGAAATTATATCCAATGTTCCCGAGACTAATATGGAATTTTGACTCGAGATCTACCCGGTTCTCACATAGTGTGAGTTGGACTTAATTATCACTAGGTGGCCGGCCCGCACCCTGTGCGGACATTGTACAGATTCAAATTATGGATTAAATAATACAAAGTTTTAGAAATAACGGATTTTATATCATAAAACAACCGTTTTTGGGATAAAGCATCAGACACATGAAAAAATAGATAACAATTAAGTATCCTGCCTACGGAATATTCTGAAAAACTTGTTTGTAGACAACATTCAATGTTTTTGTCTCCAACTTCATTTCTTTACCAGTTATTAGGATTTTTAATCCAGATCTCGACTTAACTCTTGAAAGTGCAACGTAGAGGTGACCATGAGAGAACACTGGCCTAGGCATAAACATTATTAATATCTAATCAAATGTTTTATGTATTATTAAAACTAAATTTGTTCTTCATATGTTTTATGTATTGTTCATATAAATATGTATTATTCAAATACAATTCATATGTTTAATATATTATTAAAACTAAATTTGTTCTTCATTCAGTCTTTGTGGTTCAAAACTATAAGTCTTTTAGACATTACTTAATTCAATCTACTTTGATGTTTAAATTATTATCATATACTTTGAAATATGAAATAAATAAATCACGCATGTGCGGACATCGATATGATTTATATAATGCATGTATAGCTATTATTAGTGCATAAGTGGATCGTAATTATATTTCAGTCTCATGGTATCTTTGTATCTTACCCATTTAGGTTTCTCCACATATAAGTCTCTCTCCCTCTCTCTCATCATAAACCTTTTAATTTTTTGAAAAAGATAAAAAGGTAATTACGATCATATCGTGCGTGCGGGCATTCATATGATTCATATATTACCCGTCTAGCTATTAGTATATATATATATAAGTAGATTATAATTCTTTTTCAATCTCTATGTATCATTATGTCTAATTCATATACTATATGTTACGTTATTATTATAAGTGCATAAGTGGATCTTTAGTTATCTCTCTCTCTCTCTCTCTCTCTCTCTCTCTCTCTCTCTCTCTCTCTCTCTCTCTCTCTCTCTCTCTCTCTCCTCTCTCTCTCTCTCTCTCTCTCCCTCATCGTAAACCTTTTTTTTTTGAAAAATATAAAAATGTAAACATTTTTTAATTCATCGATTATCTTTTAACTACCACAATTTTGATTTATATGGGAATGTTTCCTAGTTTAATATTTTAACATAAATTTTTCTTGGGTGAATTACCAACTAATCATAGTTTGCCAATTAATGTATAGTTTTTTTAAAGATAATAAATAAAATAATAATAATTTGTGTTAAGGTTTTAAAATAAATGAAAAATATTAGTAGCAGCCAAAAGATGATTTTTTAAAACAATTTTAAAACCATCACAAAAGAGTAAATCATAAACACTAAACACTATACCTTAAACTCTTGGACAAAGCTTAAACCCTTGGGTAAAAATCCAAACACTAAACTCTAAATTCTTGGATATACCTTAAACCCTTGGGTAAATCCTAAACACTAAACTGTAAATCCTTGGGTATACCCAAAACACTAAATTTCTCTCTCTCTCTCTCTCTCCCCCTCATCGTAAACCTTTTTTTTGAAAAATATAAAAATGTAAACATTCTTTTAATTCACCGATTATCTTTTAACTACCACAATTTTGATTTATATAGGAATGTTTCCTAGTTTAATATTTTATCATCAATTTTTTGGGGTGAATTACCAACTAATCATAGTTCGCCAATTAATGTATAGCTTTTTAAGGGAAAATTGCCAAAACGGAACAAAATAAGGGTGTTTATTTTAGAAATCGCTTTCTACTATACCATTTTCCGTAGAAGGCACATTCTACCTTTAGTAGAACGTATTTTCAAATTTTTATTTATTAACTTTTTGAAAAAAGAAAAAATATCAGCTTGTGTATATATGTGTTTTATTAATTGTTTATATTTTTAATATTTTTTTTGATTCACAAAAGTATTTTTTCATTAGTTTTCAGAAATATAAAGGGTAGAAAAGAGAAAAATTGGACAAAAATGAATTTATACCAAAGGGACAACACCCTTATTTTTTTGTTCTCTATTGGCAATTTTCTCTTTTTTAAAGATAAGAAATAAAATAATAATAATTTGTGTTAAGTTTTTAAAATAAATAAAAATATTAGTAGCTGCCAAAAGATGAATTTTTTTTTAACAATTTTAAAACCGTCACAAAAGAGTAAATCATAAACACTAAACACTATACCCTAAACCCTTGGACAAAGCTTAAACTCTTGGGTAAAAATCCAAACACTAAACTCTAAATTCTTGGATATACCCTAAACCCTTGGATAAATCCTAAACACAAAACTGTAAACCCTTGGGTATACCCAAAACACTAAATCTCTATCTCTATCTCTCTCTCTCTCTCTCTCTCTCTCACACCTCTCTCTCTCTCTCTCTCTCTCTCTCTCTCTCTCTCCTCTCTCTCTCTTCTCTCTCTCTCTCTCTCTCTCTCTCTCTCTCTCTCTCTCTCTCTCTCTCTCTCTCTCTCTCTCTCTCCATCCTGGTGGAGAGTCTTTGAGAAACCCATCACCACAACACATAGTTCTCTCTCTCTCTCTCTCTCTCTCTCTCTCTCTCTCTCTCTCTCTCTCTCTCTCTCTCTCTCTCTCTCTCT